>NW_024711803.1:0-11362 GCF_018991925.1 Homarus americanus | reverse complement strand
ATATATATATATATATATATATATATATATATATATATATATATATTATATATATATATATATATATATATATATATATATATATATAAATAAATCACTGCTGAGTCGCGTGATCTAGGTATATGCTGTGTACAAGGAAAACAGGCTAAAGCGCTTTCGTGTAATTCACATCTTCAGGGGTGAGTACAGACTAGAGAGTAATACAAATCCAAGGTGTATATATACAGAGGAGGGTGAAACCAGGTCCACAATGGTCAGGTATTAGGTAATGACCCTACTAATCTTTAAATAGCACCTAGCGGTTGGTGGTCAGGTCAGATGGTCAAGTGACCGGCCTTCTCACCTGATCACAAATCTTCTTAATTACAAAATTGTCCAGCTTGTACATGCCGTTACTCAAATTCATGTTGAATGCTTCGGTATGTTTAATAAGACTAGATTCTATGATGTTCCTACTATCAATTGAATTACATGGTAATATTGAGGAGGCATTATCCCAGTCAATGCAATGCTTGTTATCCCTCAAATGAACAAACAGAGCATTGGATTCCTGGCCTGTCCTAACACTGTATTTGTGTTGTTTAATTCATGCACTGTTAAACAAATGTTAATCAAGAACTCCCCCAACAACACAATTGGTTGCATTTATAAAGTTCCTTGCAAGGAATGTAATATGTTTTACTTAGGCCAGACAGGTAAAGATCTTGCAACTATATATATATATATATATATATATATATATATATATATATATATATATATATATATATATATATATATATATATATATATATATATATATATATATATCCATATATCCATATATATACATACATATATATACATACATACATACGTACAGTCATGCCCCGGTTAACGTCCGACTGAACAACGTCCGATCGCATATACAGTTTTACCCCGCCTAACGCGGTTTCACTTAACGCGTTTTCGCATATACGCGGTGCCTTGCCAAAGCTGAACTTTCACTTAACGCGGATTTTTTCCACATATACGCGGTGAGTGTCCGAGACGCTATTTTTAGATTTGCCCCACCCGCCACCCTGCCTGACTGCCTGTTTTAGCTCATAAAATTCATACAAATTACCAGGCCAGAATATAATTTACATTGCTGGAATTCTTATAATTTGGTGATCATTTTGAATATAAACATCATATATTTTGCTTTAAACTTACAATTTTTAGATAAAATTTTTTCTCTAGGTAACTATGGTATCTTTTGTGCAAAATATATGACATTTATATTCAAAATATTCCTGGTCTTAAAAGGAATCCAGCAATGTCAATTATATTATCCTAACTTTAGTTTGAGGTATTATTTATTAAAATTTAGTGGTTATCCCACACATCTCCTTAGGACGGTTGGTGGGGGGTGGGGGGGAGGGAGGGACCAACCGACCATCTGTTACCCTGTGAAGAATTATTATTTTTTTTTATTAACTGAAGATATTTGTTTTAGCTCATAAAATTCATACAAATTACCCGGTCAGAATATAATTTGCATTGCTGGAATTCTTATAATTTGGTGATAATTTTGAATATAAACATCATAGATTTTGCTTTAAACTTACAATTTTTAGATAAAAATTTTTCTCTAGGTAACTATGGTATCTTTTGTGCAAAATATATGACATTTCTATTCAAAATATTCCTGGTCTTACAAGGAATCCAGCAATGTCAATTATATTATCCTAACTTTAATCTGAGGTATTATTTAATACTAAATGTTAAAAACTCTGGAAGGGAGGATTGGTGGGGGGTGGGGGGGGAGGGTTGGGACTGACCGCGCGGTTGGAAGAGGGGGAGAGGCAAGGTGGGGTACTTTGATTGACAGATAGTGTCGTGAAGATTATTTTTTTTTTATTAACTGAAGATATTTGTTTTAGCTCATAAAATTCATACAAATTACCCGGTCAGAATATAATTTACATTGCTGGAATTCTTATAATTTGGTGATCATTTTGAATATAAGCATCATATATTTTGCATTAAACATACAATTTTTAGATAAAAATTTTTCTATACAAGTAGCATATTTATCTTTTTATTGCAAAAATATACTTATTTGTTTATGTCAAAAATATTCCCTGTCTTACAAGGAATCATGTGTAATTCCTCATTTTCCTAACTAGTTGAGGATTTATCACACATCTCCTTGAGATGATTTAATTGTTGAAATTAGAGGAGGAGGGACCCGACCCGACCATCTGTTCTTGACTGTGTAGTGTGAGAGGGGGAGGGAGTTGAGTCCATTATTTGAATGGACATTAACTTGGCGACTGTATTTCTCTATTTCTCTTAAGTATTAATTGTGTGCATGTGCCATCATAAAATTAAGATGTTATTTTTACTACAACATAGGTATGTGCCTTCAAAAAGTGGAGTTTGGGGGTCGGGCCGGTTTCTATTGGAATTAATCCCATATGTTCTGTTGTTCACTTAACGCGGATTTCACATAACGCGGGACCCTCTGGGTTCAATTGACCGCGTTAAGTGGGGTACAACTGTCGTCGATGCCGCCCCCCCCCTCCCCCTAAAAAAATCGTGACGCCTGCTGGACCACCAATCCGCGACCCCCTGAGGGAGACACGATGATCCTCCCCATACTGGCCAGATATGTGTTAAAGGAATATGCTTCCTATCTTAGGCTATTTTTAAACATTTGCCTTCAAGTATAATGTTAACCTACATCTATTGAGGATAAAATCTTTCACCTACAAATTGACAATAACACATTTGCTGTAATCAGACATATCTAGTTGCCTCAACAATTGCAACCCCAGTTGCAATTGGGGTTGCAATTTCAAATTCTGTGGCATTTCTAAGTATAGTGAAGTCTCTGGTGCACTCTAAGATTATGAGAGAAAACGGAGGACTCAGGCGTCCTGATGTGAGAGAAAACGGACTCGTATGATGGGGTCCAAATAAAAAAAGCATAGCTACATGTTTTGTGGACTACAGTATTAAGCGTACCCTTTTCATCACTTTGTAATAAACCTAACCATGCCTATGTGTGTTTATGATATTTACCATAACATTATATATATATATTTAGTGGGTATAAATGTTCATAAAATGGGAAACTTGGGGTTGGGTCTTGGGTGCCTGAACCAATTAGAATAAATCCCATAGGTTCTGTACTTTCGTTATCGGCGGGGTCCCAATTATGCACTATAACCAAGGGATGACTGTACTGTACTGTATATACTTGTGACACTGGCCAGTTGCTTCTGATGTTATGGTACAAGGGTACCAAGTGACAGCACTAGGATCCCGCTTCCTCTATCAAGGAATAAACAATTAAAATTTAAATTGAAAAAAAAAATTCAAATAATGGGACCTAGCGAACCTAAATGGCCCTAGAGCGGGCACAGTCACGTATGCATCGCGTATTCTTATAGATTGTGCTGCTAGGCGTACGTTATCTAGTGAATTTAGTCAATATTGTATAGTAACAATGGAGCTAAGTGCAAACCTGTATTGTACATGTATTTAATGATTACGGTACTAAAATTGTTATGTCTATTGCAAATATAGCTTGTTTATACAGGTATTCAAATAAATTACTATCTTACAAGAATCCCTCCAATGTAAGTTATATTCACCCAGGTCGTTTGGGTGGCAAATTATGAGAAGAGCTTAGTCACTCTTAAGTAATGATAAATAAACACGCAGGCAGGCCTTCAGCGCCAACTGTCAAATCTTATCTCAAATAAATAAACAAACAAACACCAGACATTCTGTCACCTCACCTCCCGCCCCCTCCCTCCCAGACAAAAGTTTGGTGATTTCTTTATGTTCATTTTATATAATATCTCAGACTAAAGTTAGGATAATATAATTTGCATTGCTGAAATCCTTGCAAGACAGAGATTAATTTAAATATAAGCATCATATATTTTGCTCAAGATATAAAAAATGTAGTACATTAGTGTACAATACTGTAGTACATTTTATAAAAAGTTTTTCAACTGTATTTTTGGGTAGATTTACATAAATTTCTTCATTTATTTTCATCCATTTACATGCACACACCATACTAAAAGAAACGTAAAAGAAATAAATGACCTTAGTGCAAAGCTGGAGTGCACATGTACTAATTTGATTACAATACTAAAATTGTTATGTCTAGTGCAAATTATAGCATGTTTATATTCAAATTAATCAGTATCTTACAAGAATCCCAACAATGTTAATTATATTCACCCAGGTCATGTCACTGGCTTTTATAAGAGAGAAGCTTAGTCACTTAAGAACTGATAAATATACAGGTACACGCGTTAGACCTTGGGTCGGTGCCAACTGTCAAACGTACTACCTCCCCCCACATACAAGCACTTCCCTCTCTCTCCCCATGTGCCCGGCGTTTATGGATCATGTAAAAACAGTGAATAATTTTAATATAAATGTCATGTATTTTGCACAAGATATAAAAATTAAACACCTACCATTACATTACAGTAATGATTTAAGAGTAAGTATTAAACTGTATATACTTATATAATTATTCACATACACTTAAATACAGAGTATAAATAAAGTTTATGTGTGTGATGGGACAGCGTTCATTTAGGTTAACGTCACGTTTCCAAGAATGTATCTAGGGCGTTAACTTGGTATATATATATATATATATATATATATATATATATATATATATATATATATATATATATATATATATATATATATATATTTTTCATAATACATACATACAATACATACATACATACATACATACACACATACATACATACATACATACATACATACATACATACATACATACATACATACATACATACATACATACATATACATACATACATACATACATATATATATATATATATATATATATACAGTGTACCCCACTTACTTGTGGTCAATAGAACAGAGGGTCCCGTGTTAAGTGAAATCATGTTAAGTGAACAACAGAACATATGGGATTAATTCCAATAAACGGCCGACCCCAAACTCCACTTTTTGAAGACACATAACTATGTTGTAGTAAAAATAACATCTTAATTTTATGATGGTACATGCACACAATTAATACTTAAGAAATAGAAATACAGTCGCAAGTTAATGTCCATTCATATAATGGACTCAACTCCTCCCCTCTCACACACTACACCCGGCTCTTCCCTCTCTGGGAAATTTTGGAAAACCACTAAATTTTAATAAATAATACCTCAAACTAAAGTTAGGATAATACAATTGACATTCCTGGATTCCTTGTAAGACCAGGAATATTTTGAATATAAATGTCATATTTTGCACAAAAGATAACATAGTTACTCAGAAAATTTTTTATCTAAAATTTGTATGTCTAATGCAAAATATATGATGTTTATATTAAAATGATCAATTATAAAATTCCAGCAATGTAAATTATATTCTGGCGGGTAATTTGTATGAATTTTATGAGCTAAAACAAATATCTTCAGTTAATAAAAAAAATAATCTTCACGACACTATCTGTCAATCAAAGTACCCCACCTTGCCTCCCCCTCCCCAACAGCGGTCAGTCCCAACACTCCCCCACCCCCACCAATCATCCTTCAAGAAGAGTGGTGAAAAATTTAGATTTTAACATTTTGTATTAAATAATACCTCAGATTAAAATTAGGATAATATAATTGACATTGCTGGATTCCTTGTAAGAAGGAATATTTTTGAACTAGCGTCATATATTTTGCATGAAAGATAACATACTCAGATTAAATTTTATCTAAAAATTTTATGTCTAATGCAAATATATATGTTTATATTCAAAGATCATCAAATTATAAAATTCCAACAATGTAATTATATTCTGACCGGGTATGTATGTAATTATGAGCTAAAACAAATATCTTCAGTTAATAAAAAAAATATTCTTCACGGGTAACAGATGGTCGGTCGTCCCTCCCAACCCCCACCCCCACCAACCGCCCAAGGAGATGTGAAAACCAGAATACTTAACTTGTAATAAATAATACCTCAAACTAAAGTTAGGATAATATAATTGACATTGCTGGATTCCTTGTAAGACCAGGAATATTTTGAATATAAATGTCATATATTTTGCAAAAGATAACATAGTTACCCAGAGAAAAAATTTATCTAAAATTTGTATGTCTAATGCAAAATATATGATGTTTATATTCAAATGATCACCAAATTATATGAATTCCAGCAATGTAAATTATTCTGTGGCAATTTGTATGAATTTTATGAGCTCAGGCAGTCAGGCAGGGTGGAGGTGGGGCAAATCTAAAAATAGCGTCTCGAGCTGGCTACCACGATATGAAAAAATCCTGTTAAGTGAAGTTCATCCTGGCGAGGCACCACGATATGATAAAACGCGTTAAGTGAAACCGAGTTGAAGGGTATACTGTGTTTTATATATATATATATATATATATATATATATATATATATATATATATATATATATATATATATATATATATATATATATATATATATATAATCAACGACCTCACCAGCCAGGACTCGAACCCTCAACCTAATGCATGGGAACAGGGAACGTTACCAACCATACCACAAGAGCACAAGAGCTCGATGAACAGGCTTTGTGTGAAATATCACATAGTCTAGAACTGCTTCTAGTGCTCTTGTGGTATGGTCGGTAACGTTCCATGTTCCCATGCATTAGGTCGAGGATTCGAGTCCTGGCTGGTGAGGTCGTTGATTATATGTTCAAAGTCCGCGTGTTATATGGACGGACTAAAAAGGAAATATATATATATAGACATACATACATACATACATACATACATACATACATACATACATACATACATACATACACACACACACACACACACATACATACATACATACATACATACATACATACATACATACATACATACATACATACATACACACACACACACACACACACACACACACACAGGTGGAAGTATGTGGATGACTGCACTGTGGGGGTTTCAGTGGACAACACCGCACCAGACTACTCATCGCTACAAGGCACCCTGGACAGGCTACAGGCATGGACTCTGGAGAACAAGGTCACCATCAACCACACCAAAACCGTAATCATGCACATCAATACTGCCACCACTCCAGTGCAAGCCCCAGCAGTCACAGTGGGTGCCCATCCTCTCCAGCTGGTGCAGTCTGCCAAACTCCTGGGTGTAACTCTAGACAACAAACTTGACTGGAAGGCCCATGTAAATAACACAGTCAAGGCAGCCTCGTACCGTCTCTACATGCTACGACGACTTAAGTCACTTGGGACACCCACGCCAGAGCTGAGGACCATCTACGACGCCTTTATTCTCCCCAAACTAACGTATGCGTCACCAGCCTGGTCGTCTTCTCTCAACTCCACCCAACATCGTCAGCTAGAGAAGGTACAGAAAAGGGCCTGCAGAATCATGCTCGGCGCAGAATACTCCGGCTACACCAACGCTTTCTCCACCCTGGAAATGCCATCCCTCAGTGACCTCCACCACCAAGCACTGGAAAGGTTTGGCAGTGGACTACTGCACCACCCTCGTCATCGCCACCTCCTGCCACCTGCAGCCCCCCACCCAACCCGCGCAGTCCGCCACTACAACAAAATTCAGCCCATGAGAGCCCGCACCGATAAATATAAGAACAGCACCATCCCATCTATTGTTAAAATAATAAACAACTCCTGATTTATGTACTGTACAGCCCTGTAAATGTATTCAATGCATATTATATCATTATGTCTAAATCAAATGTAAGTCTGTATATTTTCAGCCACCGTCTGCAACTCTATTAATATACCGTTTATTATTATTATTATTATTATCATCACACACACACACACACACACGCACGTTCGTTTCTAAAAAAATATAAAACTTTCCTAATTTATTCATTATAGCATTAAAACCCTTTACTTATCAATATCTAAATGTGGCCAATTGTAATCAGTTTATCATCTAAGGAAATATGTTTTTTTAATATAAAATAATCAAATATTATATTTTGAACCAAAATTATGTAAAACTCTGATTATTTGCCAAATTTTTTGCTGGCTTTTAGCTGTATAAAGCAATTTATTAAGTCTCAGCTTTCACCAAATTGCTTAAAAAATCCTGCTAGCTCGGCCTTCGGCCATGCAATTTCGCTCCCTCCTTACAGAATTTCTGGGTGTTCTAGTAACTGCACTATACTGTACTGTACTAAACTATACAATACTGAACTGTACAATGCTGTACTGTTTTATACTGTACTATACTTTACTGTACCATATTATACTGTACTGTACTATACTATACTGTACTGTACTATACTGTACTGTACTGAACTATACAATACTGAACTGTACGATGCTGAACTGTACTATATTGTACTGTACTGTACTAAACTATACAATACTGAACTGTACGATGCTGTACTGTACTATATTGTACTGTACTTTACTAAACTATACAATACTGTACTGTACTAAACTAAACAATACTGAACTGTACAAAGCTGTACTGTACTATATTGTACTGTACTTTACTGTACCATACTATACTGTACTGTACTAAACTAAACAATACTGAACTGTACAATGCTGTACTGTACTATATTGTACTGTACTTTACTGTACTATACTATACTGCACTATATATGTACTGCATTGTACTGTACTGTACTATATTGTTCTGTACTATATTGTCCTATACTATACTGTACTGTACTGTTCTGTGCTGTACTGTTCTGTACTGTACTATTCTGTATTGTACTATATTATATTATACTATACTGTACTATACTATACTGTTCTATTCTGTACTATACAGTCGGCCCTTAACATATGAGGGGGTTAGGTAACAGAGAATGTGAATGTTAAGAATCCGTGTACATTTGGTGCCCTCCCCCCTCCTAAAAAACCCCTGGCCCCCCATGTCCTTATTTACCGTAAATACCTGTGTGTAGTTCAAGTTTTTAAGACCAAATTATTTGGCAAAAAATTGGGGGTCGACCTCTAAACGGGTAATAGTTCCGTTAGGTTGAAAAGTACTTTCCAGTAACTTCCAGTAAACATTGGAAACGACGCACCAACGCACCACCAGCTGAGAGTGTCTGTACAGTTGCCAGGGCAGATCTCTTGTGTCATCATAGCAAGCCCAAAGTAGCCAAATGCATGGTATGGTTTGCACAGGACGATGTAAGACAAAGTATTCATTTTTAAAAGTTTATTTATAGATACTGTACATAAATTTTTGTTCATTTCATTTGTTAATTAAATTTGAAACAAAAGAAAACTATGATATCGTATTTTCATTAAAATATTACATCACAAGTATATTTTACCTTAACTGTGACTGAATGAATATATTCTCAGAAATAAATATGGAAATGTAATATTTTGGCTGAAATGACGTACATATTACAGTGGAAAGTGGGATAAAATCATGACGAAAGCAATGACTTTCGCTTTCTTTCATTCAAAAGATGTTACCGTAATCACTTTTCGAATGGTTTTCAGTTAAAAAACTGTTGTACCTTACTGTATTACAATAATATTCTATCCTATCATTAGCCTCATAATCCCACGACTGAAAACCATTCGAAAAGCGATTACGGTAACATCTTTTGAATGAAAGAAAGCGAAAGTCATTGCTTTCGTCACAATTTTATCCCACTTTCCACTGTAATATGTACGTCATTTCAGCAAAATATTGCATTTCCATATTCCCATAAATAAATAGTAGTTTTGTTGAAACGTAATATACAGTATATAATATTAAAATGCAAAAAGAGCTATAAAAACAATTAATACTGTACACCCGTAATGTACTGGCTGGCATCTCCACTCGTCCCTGCTCCCGCCTGTCACCATTCCTCCCCACTCTATCCATCCGCCTCCTCCACATCGTCACTACTGTTGTATTACAATAATATTCTATCCTAATTCACTTGAATAAATACTACAATACCATATTTCTGAATATTTTCATTAAAATCCATCAAAATCATTTTCCTTGTCATCGTCTTAAGCACCAAACAGCTCCTCCCAGTCTTCTCTTTTAACAGGGCTAGATTGTACATGTTTTTCGAAAAGTTTTCAGTTAAATAAAATGTTACAACACATGTATGTTTTACCTAAACTGTGTCTGAATGAATATATTCTCAGAAATAAATAGTAGTTTTGCTGAAACGTGATGTATATCAATGTAAAATAGGATAAAATACATGACGAAAACAAAAGACTTTACCTAACCTTCGAATGTTCAAGAGATGTTACTCGCTTTTTTAATAGTTTTCGGTTAAAATACTGTTATATTACAATGATATTATATTCATACTGTGCTTGATATACTACATTCACGAAAATGAATATTTCAAATGACGCTGTTGCCTGTCAGTATCGCGCGATCGGTTTCAGTTAAAACTGTTTCACGCCAAGTGAATTAGATAGAATATTATTGTAATACAACAGTTTTAACTGGAAACCATTCTAAAAGCGACATGTAACATCTTTTGAACGGAAAGCGTAGTCATTGCTTTCTTACTTTTCACTGTATTACGACGCTATTTCAGCAAAATACATTTCCATATTCTCAGAAATCAATAGTAGTTTGCTGATAGTTTGTAGGTTCGGCTTACTGGATAAGAGTATGGTTAACAGAGGGTAGCACTGCTCCTTGTGCTTAAGGTCCGGTTGGTCTCACCATAGACGTACGAGTGCGGATACATTAGCAGCTCATACGCTTTCATACATTATTAAGCATGGGGATAGTGTATAACATTGCCACACGCTAGTTAGGGCCATGAATAAATATAAAATGGAGCACATAAGCATAATATACATACATAGTACATAATCCAGTGCCATAATATACACACACTTCTCTCACGTCAGCCATAGCAAAGTCTTGAGCGACCTTTTTGGATCCGCTTCTGAGCGCCGAGGGACTTCCACCATTGAAGGGTATGGGATCAACATCGGTGGCGGGCCAGCAGAAGAGAGTGTTACGGGCGGAAACGCGGGTTCCTCCCACCACACACGCACCACTGCACCGCACCTGGTAGTCCTGGGTGACCTGCCGAAATCTATGATCATCACTTTTGTCCTAACGTAGGGAGGTCGGCCTAACACGGACTGGGTGCCACACCACTGGGAGAGAACGCGTTTGGGAAGCACTATCGCCCCTGAACACGTTCAAGTGCTCGGCATCACAATCCCTCGTCTTAGCCTGCCACCCTGGGAGGTTAATGAGGGTGAGGTGACAAGAACGAAGGGGGTTGCATAAAACCCAAGCAGGAGCGCCCGTTAAAAGGTGAGTTCAAGAAGACCATCAAGGCCCTCGGTGAGTCACCGTTCCCCAGAAGGGCCACC
>NW_024711802.1:0-17111 GCF_018991925.1 Homarus americanus | reverse complement strand
TTTAGAGACAATAGAAGATTGTAGTAGTTGTAGTATTTGTAGGATTTTTGATCCCGTGGCCGCATGTCACCATAACTTAGCTCTCGATGCTCACACAGGAGGAACGAGAACGACAAGATATGGGCATACGGGGAGCGAATTCAGAACGTTGATCAAAGCAACGTCACTCCTCTAGTGTTCACAACCTCTGGTGGGATGGGACCAAGTGCAAGATGCTTCTACGCCAGACTCGCGGAGGTGATATCCGAACAGTAGCAGCAGCCCAGAAGTTATGTTACAGCCTGGATGAGATGTCGACTGTCCTTCTCTTTCCTTAGGTCGGCTTTGCTCTGCCTCAGGGGAACGAGAGCATCGGCCCTAAAGCCGACAACAGTTGAAGATATTGACTTTAAGGCAACAGTCACTAAATGCCGCATAGATCTGCGGCTCAACTAACTCAACACAGCAAGGATAGCTACTTATGTATTAGGATATTTAAAATATTAAGGTAATAAAATGATGGCGAAGGTATGGCTATTGGGGGAGGCTGGAGGCCATTTAAAAAAAAAGTAGTAGTAGTAGTGGTGAAGAACACATTCGCAATATCAACCCATAAGCTTAGGTAAGCACTATTTCTCATTAAGGTTAAACTACATAACAATTTAAGACTGTACTCATAAAATAAACGCCATTCTACACTTTTTACCTTATAATAACAATTTCCTCAACATTTTGTATTTACTCTGTTGAACATTATGAAACTGGAACTACTTTCTCAAATAATAATAATGTAGTTTTTTACTGATTTATGAGTTAATTCGTAATTGTTAAGAGATTGGTACCCGTGCCCTAACGAGGCACCTCCCACACGACATCCAAAGATTTGACTTTATTAAACACTCAGAGATACAAAAACTTTCCGCTGAGGTATGAACGATTTATGTATGTTAAGTGGACTGGAGCAAGAACATTACAGAGGCTTGAATAAAATGTGTTAAATAAATATATAGATAACTGAAACAAGTTAGTTTCTCAAAAAAAATAAAAATCTACTATATGTGTGTACTGGGTTCTGAAATATTTTTACTTTTACATGATGGTGGAAACATATTGGTGAGCAACGATACCTCACCTTGACGGTCACAATACAACAGTAGTGCTGTTACGACGAGAAATATCCCTCAATGAGTAATGTTTCATTATTTCGTTCGTCAGTTGAACCGTTTTGTTGCACGTTTCAAATAATTTCGCACTATCATTTGCTTCCTTGTCACGTCTTGGATTTTCCCCAGAGTCACAAACTCAATAACACCTCCAAATTAAGCCAGAGTTATTTGTCTTATGCCGAGAGTCAGGGTCAGCGTAGAACATGTAATAAGGAATTCGGGAAATTGGCAAAAAGGAAAATATCTGTGATAAATGAATCCAGCACGAGACACGACTCAAATTGGCGGGATGTAACTTCGCGTTTAGTCCTTCACTTCCTTTCAAAACGAAGTTAGATTCCATTAGGCAATTCATTTTTCACCATTTATTCCAGTAAATTATAATCTCGGTCAGAAATATTCCATTCCAATCAACTGTATACCTGTCTTGTCTTCTCTCCTTATACTTTAGCCCCTACGCTACCTGCGCACTAATATTGTTCGAGACAGATGGACTAGTTTCAGTTGTTTATCTCACAGAAGCTCCCTTATTAACGACATCCTGGCAACGAGAGAACCGGCATCCCATTTTATCTCACACGAAGAAGCTACACACCCACACACCTACACATGCTCTTACACATACAATGCATAAAGACTATCAGTAAAGATACTGTAGGGGTATCGATATTAATGTTGTCTAGCACTCAGGATGGAAGGAAACTCTAATGTGGTTTTCTTGTATAATATAAGATATATGATAGACAGTCTGGTGCTGTGCTGGAGGTGCAGAATGAGAGTTGGTTGGTGAGGAAGCTCAGAGAAGGACAGCTGGTGGGTCGCCATGCTCGCTGGCGGGAGCGAGGACCGCCAGGCAGGCGAGGAGGAGCTAAGGCAGCCAGGCAGCGGCGGAGGAGGAGGTGTTGCTTGTTCAAGAAGAATGGTCTAAATGAATCTCAATGGAGAGACAGAGCTTATATACCCTGCAGCAGCCGCTATGAGTCATGTTGGGAAAACCCGAGAAGTCGCCGGTCTTTTGGCTCGGTTGCTAGGATACGGCGGCATTGGAATGCCGATACGCTTGGTTGCTAGGGAAGACGGTAGCAGGTGGTGTGCAGCTACGCAGTTTGTAGGGGAGACGTCCACTACAATACGCCCCCTTCCCTCCAGGCGGTGTAGGAGACTTGTTGTCTGTAGAGTTGCTTAGCACATGTGAGGCAGACCGGGCGGTGCATGCCTCATGTGAGACAACGGCGATGGCGTGATGAGCTGATCGCTGAAATACAACTGTCTAGATACACACTATCTGTGGGAGAAGGGAGAAAAAGGGTGTGTGGAGGCGATGAATGTTGTGCTTCCCGCACGACAGGTACAGGGTCGTCAGATGCGCCTGCTGGGGTGTGTGTGGGCCTGGGTCAGGAGCAGGGGCTGCGTCAGCAGAAGCGGATTAGGGCTCGTGACAGCAGCTGGGTCCACGACAGCAGCAGGGTGCAGGACATTAGCAGGGAGTACCTGAGGGAGAAAAAAGGGTGTGTGGAGGCGATGGATGTTGTGTGCTTCCCTCACGGCAGGTACTGAGTCGTCAGATGCGCCTGCTGGGGTGTGTGTGGGCCTGGGTCAGCGTCTGAGGCAGGATGGGTGTGCTGGGGTCGTCAGAATGTGGTGCGTGGGGCAGGAAGAGGAGCCGGTGTCTGCTTGAAGACTGGGAGCATGATCAGTGTCTCCTCCATCCTGTGTGAGTGCTAATCTCCGGGAGTCACCATTTGTAGGGGTATCGATATTAATGTTGTCTAGCACTCAGGATGGAAGGAAACTCTAATGTGGTTTTCTTGTATAATATAAGATATATGATAGACATTCTGGTGCTGGAGGTGCAGAATGAGAGTTGGTTGATGAGGAAGCTCAGAGAAGGACAGCTGGTGGGTCGCCATGCTCGCTGGCGGGAGCGAGGACCGCCAGGCAGGCGAGGAGGAGCTAAGGCAGCCAGGCAGCGGCGGAGGAGGAGGTGTTGCTTGTTCAAGAAGAATGGTCTGAATGAATCTCAATGGAGAGACAGAGCTTATATACCCAGCAGCAGCCGCTATGAGTCATGTTGGGAAAACCCGAGAAGTCGCCTGTCTTTTGGCTCGGTTGCTAGGATACAGCGGCATTGGAATGCGGATACGCTTGGTTGCTAGGGAAGACGGTAGCAGGTGGTGTGCAGCTAAGCAGTTTATAGGGGAGACGTCCACTACAATACACATACCTACACTATGTACACACACACACACACATGTTACACATAAATACACCCTACATTATCACACAGACGTATACAAACTATTAGAGAATACACCCACATTACGTACTTATATTAACAACCCCCTATGTAAATATAAAAAAAATAAAACGGTCAGGTAAGTCTCCAAAGAGGTTCTATTAAGTTCTATTGTGTTATTGAGAGTCAGTTATGTCTGTCTGTAGTTGTGTGTGTGAGATTATGTAAGTATTTTGTGTCTGATATGTGTGTCTGATGCGTCTTCTTATATATAGTATAGTACTCTTCTCATCGTGTATTCAGTTGATTGGCCGCCCAAATCATTCAAAATGCTCGAAATATGTATACTATATATTTGTCTTATAAGTTTTGTGAGCCTACTAATTTCTCCTGATATCTTGCATTAATTTTCGCATTATATATAGCTTCAGATTTTAAATTAAATATTATCATTAACTTACGTGACGTATTTTCTGATAATTACGTCTAAAATCACGCCTTTTCAGCGTCACTGGTGGACGGCGTAGAAGCTGTGGATTAGTTTTTCAGCTAAAATTTTGTTTATTATAATTGTGGTGAACTTACACGCGTATTTATATGTGGCAAAACTTTATCAATGTGTTTTGCAAGTTTAACGCATTGAGAAAACTCTAATTAATTAACAAGGACATAATGTTAATAATAAAAGTGTGTGACCGGCTTGTCAACAAAACGTAGTTGTCTAGTCTGATGCTTGTGATGCGTTTTAGCTATTTTTATCGATTTATAGATAGATAACGCCACACTGTGTTATATAGACATAACTAATATAAATTTTAATTTATAGACTACTAACTACTTGTGGTTTTCCGACTAAATTGTTTAAGTAGCAATTTTTTTTTTAAATTTCTAGCAGTTTGAAAACTGTGAAGTTGTAGGGGTATCTAGATATTAATGTTGTCTAGCACTCAGGATGGAAGGAAACTCTAATGTGGTTTTCTTATATAATATAAGTTATATGATAGACAGTCTGGTGCTGGAGTGTTGCACTTGTTCAGGAAGTTGGGCAGAATGAGGGTGGTTGGTGAGGAAGCAAGAGAAAGGACAGCTGGTGGTGCCATCACTTTCGCTGGCGGGAGCGAGGCGCCGCCAGGCAGAGGGCAGGGGCAGCAGGCAGCGGCGGAGGAAAGGTGTTGTGTTTCAAGAAGAAGATAGTCCAGAGCAGATCTCAATAGAGACAAACTTATATTTATGGCAGCCATAATCCCTCTATAGTCATCGTGAAAAACCCAGAAAGTCGCCGGTGACTAGTTTCGTTGCTAAGATACGGTAACATCTGGTTGGTTGCTAAGGAGGCGGTAGCAGGTGGTGGCTGTGGCTACGCAGTTGTAGGAAGTTGTAGGGGAGACGTCCACTACAATACTCCCCCTTCCCTCCAGGCAGTGTAGGAGACTTGTTGTCTGTAGAGTTGCTTAGCACATGTGAGGCAGACCGGGCGGTGCATGCCTCATGTGAGACAACGGCGATGGCGTGATGAGCCGATCGCTGAAATACAACTGTCTAGATACACACTATCTGTGGGAGAAGGGAGAAAAAGGGTGTGTGGAGGCGATGAATGTTGTGCTTCCCTCACGACAGGTACAGGGTCGTCAGATGCGCCTGCTGGGGTGTGTGTGGGCCTGGGTCAGGAGCAGGGACTGCGTCAGCAGAAGCGGATTAGGGCTCGTGACAGCAGCTGGGTCCACGACAGCAGCAGGGTGCAGGACATTAGCAGGGAGTACCTGAGGGAGAAAAAAGGGTGTGTGGAGGCGATGGATGTTGTGTGCTTCCCTCACGGCAGGTACTGAGTCGTCAGATGCACCTGCTGGGGTGTGTGTGTGGGCCTGGTTCAGGAGCAGGGGCTGCGTCAGCAGAAGCGGATTAGGGCTCGTGACAGCAGCTGGGTCCATGACAGCAGCAGGGTGCAGGACATTAGCAGGGAGTACCTGAGGGAGAAAAGAGGGTGTGTGTGGGTCCGGATTCAGGAACAGAGGCCGCGTCAGGGGTTATTGCTGGGCCGAGGTCGGCGTCTGAGGCATGACGGGTGTGCTGGGATCGTCAGAATGTGGTGAGTGAGGCAGGAAGAGGAGCCGGTGTCTGCTTGAAGACTGGGAGCGTGATCAGTGTCTCCTCCATCCTGTGTGAGTGCTAATCTCCGGGAGTCACCATTGTAGGGGTATCGAGATATTAATGTTGTCTAGCACTCAGGATGGAAGGAAACTCTAATGTGGTTTTCTTATATAATATAAGTTATATTATAGACAGTCTGGTGCTGGAGGTGTTGCTTGTTCAGGAAGTTGGGCAGAATGAGAGTTGGTTGGTGAGGAAGCTCAGAGAAGGACAGCTGGTGGGTCGCCATGCTCGCTGGCGGGAGCGAGGGCCGCCAGGCAGGTGAGGAGAAGCGAGGGGCCGCCAGGCAGCGGCGGAGGAGGAGGTGTTGCTTGTTCAAGAAGAATGGTCTGAATGAATCTCAATGGAGAGACAGAGCTTATATACCCAGCAGCAGCCGCCAGTCCTCTATGAGTCATGTTGGGAAAACCCAGAAAGTCGCCGGTGACTAGTTCCGTTGCTAAGATACGGTAACATCTGGTTGGTTGCTAGGGAAGGCGGTAGCAGGTGGTGGCGTGGCTACGCAGTTGTAAGCAGTTGTAGGGGAGACATCCACTACAATACTCCCCCTTCCCTCCAGGCGGTGTAGGAGACTTGTTGTCTGTAGAGTTACTTAGCACATGTGAGGCAGACCGGGCGGTGCATGCCTCATGTGAGACAACGGCGATGGCGTGATGAGCCGATCGCTGAAATACAACTGTCTAGATACACACTATCTGTGGGAGAAGGGAGAAAAAGGGTGTGTGGAGGCGATGAATGTTGTGCTTCCCGCACGACAGGTACAGGGTCGTCAGATGCGCCTGCTGCGGTGTGTGTGGGCCTGGGTCAGGAGCAGGGGCTGCGTCAGCAGAAGCGGATTAGGGCTAGTGACAGCAGCTGGGTCCACGACAGCAGCAGGGTGCAGGACATTAGCAGGGAGTACCTGAGGGAGAAAAAAGGGTGTGTGGAGGCGATGGATGTTGTGTGCTTCCCTCACGGCAGGTACTGAGTCGTCAGATGCGCCTGCTGGGGTGTGTGTGGGCCTGGGTCAGGAGCAGGGGCTGCGTCAGCAGAAGCGGATTAGGGCTCGTGACAGCAGCTGGGTCCACGACAGCAGCAGGGTACAGGCCATTAGCAGGGAGTACCTGAGGGAGAAATGAGGGTGTGTGTGAGACCGGATTCAGGAACAGAGGCCGCGTCAGGGGTTATTGCTGGGCCGAGGTCGGCGTCTGAGGCATGACGGGTGTGCTGGGATCGTCAGAATGTGGTGCGTGAGGCAGGAAGAGGAGCCGGTGTCTGCTTGAAGACTGGGAGCGTGATCAGTGTCTCCTCCATCCTGTGTGAGTGCTAATCTCCGGGAGTCACCATTGTAGGGGTATCGAGATATTAATGTTGTCTAGCACTCAGGATGGAAGGAAACTCTAATGTGGTTTTCTTATATAATATAAGTTATATTATAGACAGTCTGGTGCTGGAGGTGTTGCTTGTTCAGGAAGTTGGGCAGAATGAGAGTTGGTTGGTGAGGAAGCTCAGAGAAGGACAGCTGGTGGGTCGCCATGCTCGCTGGCGGGAGCGAGGGCCGCCAGGCAGGTGAGGAGAAGCTTAGGCCTGGCAAGAGTGAGAAGAATGGCCTGAATGAACCAGGAGGAGATTGAGCTATTCCTCTGCGCGGTGTTTTTCAAACCGGCGGAGTCGCGCCAGGAAAGTCCCAGAAATGCTTTCTGCAGATTATTCAGCTGTTAAGATACGGTAACATCTGGTTGGTTGCTAGGGAAGGCGGTAGCAGGTGGTGGCGTGGCTCCGCAGTTGTAAGCAGTTGTAGGGGAGATGCCCACTACAAAGTGTTATCGTGACAGTGAACTCGACGAGATGATTAGGGAGTGGACTATGTAAGTAGTGGACCTATTTTATCAGTCATTGATATTTATCCTTTATAATATATGCACATGCCCTTGTCTTGTGTATAAATGTGTCGGACTTTCAGTTACGTAAATGCACATGCCTAATGTCTTGATAATACACACAGTATATAGGTATCTTAACGGAAGGGATTGTTTATGAACATACGTATATTGACGACGTAGTTTTTGGTGTCATATTTTATTAAATCTTATTATATTTACCTTTAGCATAACTTACCGTATCTTAACTGCGTCAGTAGATAGGGATTATTACACTTGCCACGGGTTGTAGTATTTTAAGACTGCAATACTTCACGAAAATGTGTTGCTTCATTGTTCTAGACGTTCAGTATTTAATAATGTCTAAGATAGAATTTCCACAATAATGACCCATCTGTTCAAGGGAGGCTGAGCGCAACTGAGGCGGGAAAGTAAAAAATGGGGAATATCGCCGCTTCTGATTGATTGGCATATTTAAATTTAAGATCCTCTTCGACGTTCATTGGCTGATGCCGAGTGACAGCGAAGATTGTGCATTGTGTCCCAGAAAACTAGCTAGTTTTTTGTTTGAATATAAATGTTACTTGTTACGAGTTGGGGATTTAGAATATAGTTATACGTCTACCCAGATCCCAACAAGTAACAACAATAAAAAAAAAAACAAAGACAATCGGACTATAAAAGGGTAGACAAAGGATGCGAGTTTTCGTTGTATATAATAGAAAATATATAACTTTAACAAAATATTCATTATAAATTACCCAAATCAAACCAACCTAAACATTAACAGTATATACATATTAATAAAACATAAAACAATTATGAAGCAAGTGGACGTGGGGGAGGCAATACAAAATACAAGTACTTAAGTGAGGAGCTGAGATGGCTGACGAGTAAGGCTGAGTATTGTAGAAGACGGTAGGTAGTCACTGTCCGTAGGTTTAGAGGATAGATGATCCTGTGGTCACTTCCCAGAGCCAAGTCTCTCTCCTCGAATTGGAGCTGACAAAGAAGACTGAGGAGGTGACGCAACAACCAGGATAGGGAGAAGGGAAACCTCGGAGTGGTAACTAAGACGAGTCATACTCGTGTCTCGTCCCTAGATGGCGTTGCTCGTGGTGCTGGGTAGGTAGATCAGGACCATAGATGGCGTGGTTCGTAGTGCGGGGTGGAGGGGTTCGTAAATATGGCCCAATAATAATATAAATTTTGTACAAATCTTTTCAACTATATTCTTGCTTGGGTATTTTCCTAGTGTTCTTTTTTGTTTTTATTCCTGTGGAGCTGGCTGAATAGTACATTGATTTTCTTTTCCAACTTCTAACCTGGCTCCATTATATTTAATTCGCAGTGCCTGTTAGTACGTAATATTGTTGGTCCTACTCCGCAACTCAACACAATGCAATAATAACTTTCTTAAAATAATGGCATCGTAAGAGTGTTAGGTTAGATGCCAATTGGGGAACCATTATTTTTCATCTTTCAAAGTTTGAAAAGTAAAACGAAATGTATTCGAATATAGTACTAGCGTCTGAGCTTTATCTCACATATTTACGGATATTTTATAGTTCGTGTACTGTATAGCTACTGTGGGATGGAGGGCCATGGTCGCCAACCCTGAGATATGAGAAAGGCACCTTGAGTGATTGATACTGTACATGCGATTGCCTGTTGTTGTTTTCGTAAATCAGTCTGAAAGATGAGCTCTGAGAGTTTGTAGATTGCATATTAAATCTAGTACAGTATACGTTTACCAGCTCAGCTCTCAAGTGAGGTGATCCTGTAACATAGCTAAATCTGTTTTGCCAGGTGTATATATTAACTATAATCATAAGAAAAGGTGAAGAATCGCACTCCACACTGTTGACAGTGGAGTGTTTCATCCCAGCGGAATTAGCACATACTGTCCTGTCCTGTACTGTACTACTAGTCATGCCAATAGGCTCATGATAAATTAATGACACATTAGATGCATAAATTCAATCATTAAAATTGAACTTTAGGAAATCCTTCTTCTATGAATAAGCTATAATTAGATCCCGGATGTTTAGGCACTTTAAAACCTTTTAAACAGAATGGCAAATAGGCAAAAAAAAAAAAAAATACTATATATATATATATAACTGAAAAGGTGGTAGGTGTTCAAAGTTCTGAGGTATGACTCAATAAATCTGGGCTAAGTCATGTGTAGAAAAAGTTTAGGTTTTAGTGAGATCTACTGCAAATAAAATCATAATACAGTGCTTAAATTGACTTGGATCTTCCCTAGACCGACGGTTACTCAGTTCAGTGTTTTTTGTTCCGACTAAAGTTAATCTGAAGTTACATTTTGTTCATTTTCGTTCATTCCAGTTAATTTTAGTTTCTAGTTATTGACTTTGCGCATGAATAATTTATAACTAAAATTACCTAATTTGGGTTTGCAGATCCCTACCGTAAGCACAGAAACGTTGTAGAAAACGTTGAATACTGTTATAAAATAAATATCTTCAGGCCGAGCCTTGCCGGACTTTTGCAATTTAGCTCTCGCAATACTGTGGGGTTAACGTTATGATGTCTCGCACTCAGAATGGGTTGGAGAAAGGAAACTCTTAGTGGTGGTTTTCTTATATAAATATATTATATACAAAACAGTCTGGTGCTGGAGAGTTGCTGCATGGTAGAGGAGTGGCTGTGCAGGAGCTTCTTTAGAGGAGGTGTTGTGTGTTGCAGGGCTCTAAGTAGAATGGACGACTTCAACGGCGAGGCTGGGAGCTTATATACGCGTCCACCGGAAATAAAACCGCAAGTAAACGTCGCCGGTGTCGACCCCGTCTTAGTCTAGACATCTAGTTTTTTATTATGAGAGAGAGAGAGAGAGAGAGAGAGAGAGAGAGAGCCAGGGACTCTCTCTCTCTCTCTCTCTCTCTTTCTCTCATGATAAAAAACTGATCGACTTGTACTGTGGTTCTTGTTTGTGTTTTAATTGTTAATTTAATACAACTTTTTTATCTTATTTCTAATTTCTACTGTTGTTCCAGCCACATGTCGTATTAATAATAATAATGATAATAATAATAATAATAATACGGTAATTATAATAATAATAATAATAATAATAATAAGATAATATTAATAATAATAATAATAATAATAATAATAATAATAATAATAATAATAATAATAATAATAATAATAATAATAATAATAATAATAATAATAATAATAATACGGTAATAATAATAATAATAATAATAATAATAATAATAATAATAATAATAATAATAATAATGATAAGGATAATAATTATAGAGACGTTGATTATTAAAATATGGAGGCAGGAGGAGGAAGAGGGAAGGAATGATGATAGTTGAGAAGATGACAATAGTAGTGATAATGCTGGTTGTGGTAGTAATGGTAATATTATACACGTAACAATAATGGTTGCCCTTCGTGTACGAGGATGGCCGGCCCTTGGGCCACCTAGGCGTGAATTTGTTGAAGGTGTTAGAATCTGTTGCCAACACGACAACCACACCCTAAGTTAACGAGTTGTATGACCCAGTTTCATGGCATAGTCCGAGAAGACCGGACAACTCGGCAACTGCACTGGCTAACCATTATTCCAGAATAAGATCCACAAATCGATTAACATCCAGGTTCCCATTTACTGGTAAATAGAAAGCCAAATGGCGTTAAAAAAAATGCTCATAGTTTCCCTCTGTCCGGGAATCGAACACGGGTCCACTCGCTTGCAAAGCGAGCATGCTGACTATTACACCACAGTTTGTCAAAATCACCTTTAGTAAACAAAAAGTTTTTTTTTTTTTTTTCGTGCTGGTCAAGCCCCGACCAGAGGTTAGCTAGACCCCCGGACAACTCTTTCGGAGCTTGACCAGCACGTGGTATTGGTATTATCATCTCGACTTAATTATATGTTACAAAGTCACTTGTGAGTTTTTCAATATTTTGTTTTGTATAATATTTACTTATTCTAAGCTAAATGTTAGCAAATAAATGACTTAAATAATACGAAAACAAAAAAATATAAGCAGAACTCGACCGAATATATACTGTATGTTACACTAAATAGGGATAATTGGCCATTAGTGAAACTTCTATGTATTTCTCTTTTCTGGAAACTTTTGACTGGCAATAGACGATCCTGTAGATCATAAATATACATATAAATGAATACCTTCATGCATAATGTAACCTGACCAGACCTAACCTAACTCCGAAGGGGGGGTTTCGCCAGTAGAGAGGGGTCGGGGAAAATGGGAGGCAAAAAACAAGGAGGTCCTGGGAAGTAGTGAAACAGAAGCAGACAATGCCGAAAAATATAAAGTTAGTCATACAAACATCAAAGTAATAAATGTAAAATAGATAGGGAAATGCAAATAAACATATTGAAAAGCTTTATTATACTAATAGTAGAAGCTCAAAAATAAAAGCCAGACCAGCTCAGGCTGTTGGAAAGTAGGTAGTAGGAATATAGAGATATAATTGCAATAACGAAACAGGATAAATTCAAACAGCAAGCATTTTTTAGCAGAATTTTATATTCCAGGATATAACCTATTTAAATTTGACAGAGTAGGAAGGAGAGGTGGCGGTGTAGCAGTGTATATCAGGGTGTCATTAAAAAGCTGCAATAAATCAAACATTAAAACAAATAGCGACAATGAAAGTATTTGGGTAGAGATTGGTGAGGGCAGTGAATCCGTAGTCATTGGTGTTATATATAGACCACCTAATTTGAGTAGGAAACTACGGCAAATTGCCATGAGAAACAAAGAAGTATCTGAGACAGAAACAATGTATGTGATTCTAGGCGATTTCAACTTTTCAGGCATAGATTAAAAATCAACGAAGGATAATGAATCTGAAGATTTTCTAGAAGTAGTACAAGATAGTTTTTTATATCAATTCATAAACTCGCCCACTAGAGGAAATAATATCCTCGATTTAGTTCTCAGTAATAATGAAAATTTAGTAAAAGATGTTGAGATTGGAGACGAACTAGGGAACAGTGATCATAAAGCCATATATTTTAACATAATATGGGATGGCAGGAAGAAGGAAAATTCGGCCTTGATCCCGGATTTTAGGAAGGCTAATTACGGTAGCTTAAGGAGAGACCTAAGGGATGACCCTATGGTCAAAAGATTAATCCCCCCCACACCTCCGGAAACTGTCAACTTAGGACGGGATAACCCCGAATTTAATTTAGCAGTTACTTATGAACAATTTATTGCGACAATCAATAATGCCCAAAATAAACACATCCCTGGCACCAGACGATATGGAACCAAACTAAAATGGATGCTGAATAATAGACTCCAGATAAAGAAATTATAAACTGTAGGCAAAACGAATCGAAAAATAACCCCAAAAGCTTTTATCAACTGTATAAATCAAAGGTTAGAGATACAATAGTCCCTTAAAAACTACGACAGGAGAAATGACTGATGATGAAAGAAATGCGTAGGCATGTTAAATAAACATAGTCTGTATTCACAAATGGAAAACCCAGCACTGTGCTCTCCAGAAGTTCATAAGGTATATAACGACAGTATAGAAAATATGTTGATGAATATCAATATTACAAGTAACGATGTGCTTAAAGTAATTAACAAACTGAAGCCTCATAAATCGCCTGGTCCAGACGAGGTATGTGCTAGAATATTAAAAGAATGTAGAGATGAGTTGAGTAATCCATTAGCAGTTTTATTTAATAAGTCATTAGAATCGGGCCTAGTGCCAGAAGCTTGGAAACTTGCAAATGTAGTTCCGATTTTCAAAAAGGGTGATAAATCAATAGCATCAAATTACCGTCCCATTAGTCTCACGTCAATCATAGGCAAGTTGCTAGAGTCAATTATTGCTACAAAAATCAGAAGCCACCTTGAAACATTTAACTTAATTCATTCTTCTCAGCACGGGTTCAGGAGTTTTTGTCTCACAAATTTGCTTAGCTTTTTCAGAAGCATATACGAAGCGTAAGATAAATGATAAGTCAGTATGATTATAATTTATTTGAGATTCTGAAGCATTCGATAGATCCTCATGAGAGATTGATATGAATAGAAGCTATTGAAGGAATAGGTGTGGACTGTGCTAAAATGGATTAGGTCATGGTTAACTGGTAGGAAACAAAGAGCCAGCATAAATAGACGTCGCATCAGTGGGTTGCGCGGGAGAGTTCCCCTAGGCCTGTAGATTAGTAACTTGCAGATGATACCAAAATGGGGAGAGTGATACCAGAGACAGACTTTGAACACCTTCAAAGAGACTCCAGACTATCTTATACAGAGTGTGGTTGCAGACTGGCAAATGAATTTTAATACTGATAGTCGAGGAGGCAATTTCACAGATAGGGGAAGACGACTACAAATGCTATATAAACTAGGTAACACGGAAATAGAAAACTCAGTTTGTGAAAAAGATCTAGGTGTATTTGTTAGCAACGACTTGAAACATAGAAAACAATGTATTAGCGTTCGCAACAAGGCAAACAGGATTCTTGGGTTCATATCTAGATCTGTGAGTAACAGAACTGCTGACGTTATCTTGAAACTTTACCTAGCATTAGTGAGGCCACACATGGATTATGCGGTTCAATTCTGGTGTCCTTATTATAGAATGGACATAGATTCTCTGGAGAGAGTACAAAGAAGAATGACAAAAATGATCCATAATATTAGAAACCTTCTATATGAGGAAAGACTGAAAAGCTTAGGCTTGCATTCATTAGAGAGGCATAGAGTTAGGGGAGATATGATAGAGGTGTACAAGTGGGTAAGTGGGATTAACAAGGGTAAAATGGAAGATGTTCCCAGTTTCCAGCAACAACGGAAATAACCAGAACAAAATGGCTTAAATTCAGGATAAACTCGGGATTCAGAAAACAGATACAGGCGCTAACCTCGGCTCTGGTAACAGAGCTAGATATGTGAACAGGGCTACTGCTATAGTAGGATCGGGGACGCTAGGGAGCTTCAAGACGAAGTTGGATAGGCACATGGAAGTGCTGGGATGGGTGTGAAAGGGATCTGCCCTGTATGGGCCAGTCGGCCTCCTGCAGTGTCCCACTTTCTTATGTTCTTATGTTCTTATTTCTTGGAACTCATCAAAGGGGCGGTCAGACATCTTCAGGACACGTTGTGGGAGGATTGATCTAGGCATAACTTTTTCACTGAGGCATGTCTGGAGAAATTTCAAACGTATTTTCAATTTGTGGGCCTTGATCATCGAAGAGGAGTATTCAGTAACGAAAGGAGACAGTCCAGGACAGCTTGTAGAGAGGATGAAGAAGTGGGGCGTGGAATCCATTTATGCAAGTAAATCACTGTAGGTGCGCGTGATCTAGGTATATGCTGATAACCACAAGGAAAGAAGAAAACACGAAGTTCCCAAGCGCTTTCGTGTAATTCACATCTTCAGGGGTGAGTACAGACTAGAGAGAGAAATACAAATCAAGGTGTATATATACAGAGAAGGGTGAGACCAGGTCCACAATGGTCAGGTATTAGGTAATGACCCTAACAATCTTTTAAATAGTAACACAACGGCTGGTGGTCAGTGAGATGGCTCAGGTGACCCTGCCTTCTCACCTGGCTTTCCACAAATCTTCTTAATTACAAAAATTGTCCAGCTTATACACGCCGTTACTCAAATTCATGTTGACGTTTCAGTTTTAATAAGACTATGATTCTAAGATGTTCCTATCAACAACTGAATTGCTGGCGGCAGCTTATTTGAGGAGGCATTATCCCAGTCAATGGCCGCTTGTTATCCTCAAATGAACAAACAGAGTTAATTTATCCTGGCCTGTCCTAACACCAATTTGTAAGAGTTTAATTCTTGAATTGCAAAAGATCTTGCCTCGTCTGGTCAAGTGTTACATATATAAGCCATATTCCTTTAAAGGAACTTCTTACAAACCAATTGTGTTTTTGAGGGAGTTCTTGATTAACATTTGTTTAACAGTGCATGAGTTTTTAAATGCCACATTGACGTTTATTTATTTTTTATTTTATTTATTTTTTTTTATTTTATTTTTTTTTCCTTAGCTGAAAAAATCTGGTATAAATCATCGTTTGAAGTCGAAGGTAAACATATATATTCTCTTAATGTTAATTATTGTTTACTCGGACAAACAACCAATAGGTAATGGCTACGTGTTTACAGTCAACAGTTTGGGATTAAATTCTCAAAAGTTTCAAAGGTTATATTTCCCTCGTTAAGTGGAGATATAAGAACGTATTAACCTGGTTCGTTCAAGATAGACCGTATGAGGTGAGACCGAAATGGCGTTCATTCTAAGATGAGACACAATTTAACTCGATTCATTCTCACAAAAGATAAATATTGATAATTGACACGGAACGTGGAACTATGGACTTACATTGGCATTAGACCAAATGCGCCCTAGTTTTAATAGGCCCTAGTCTTAATGGGCCCCAGACCTAATAAACCTTAACCTAACCTACACCATTATCAGTGAGCCTTGGTACTCCTGTTTCCTTATCTTAATAGGTCTCAGTTCCTAATGGTAAGTCTCAGTTAAGACCCGTTGAGAGAGAAGGGTCTTTCGGGAACTCCATTAACCACTCCAATAGAGACGATGTAATGGAACTTTTAATACTACACCATTATAGCTTGACACAGTGGAGTACTATTAATCACGCCAATATAAATACTACACCACTCAAGTCAATATTTACATTGTGTTAGTGTCCTTGCTCTACCAGACAGGATATGCCCCCAATTCCTCATCATCCTCCACCCTTCTACCCCGTCTTCACTTCCTCCCCCTCTCCACCTATTCCCCATTCCTCACCTCCTCCTACCCTCTCCTCTTCCCCCCCTCTCCACCGTCAACTCCTCCTACCCTCTCTCCACCTCCTCCCCATTCCTCATCTTATCCTATCCTCACCTCCTTCCCCCATTCCCCACCTCCTCTCCCCTTCCCCACCTCCTCTCCCATTCCCACCTCCCATTACCCCTCAAAACACACAACAGATGATAAACTACACCCATGGATCGATTTCGTCAATACCAGAAATATGTTTTGTGTTATTATTGTATATGATTACAGAGCCACAACACATACCTCGTCTGCTCTGGCCAGCTTCACTTAGAGTTTAGGTAGGGTCAGTAAATATGAATTTCTCACGAATTTTTTGGGGGTTTGAAATTCTTTACTTTTGGATGGTAATTGAACTTGTCGTCTGTGTTAAAATGTAGAGAACAAAATTTTAAGGGAGTGAATCTTTTATTTTTTTATTTGTCTTATTATTTTTTATGGTATTATTAGTATAGATGTTATTTTTTTTCTTTACAATTCTTATATATCGTAAATAGACAGTCACTCATATATTTTAATTTACACACACACACACACACATATATACACGCACACGCACACACACACACACACCCACACCCACCATACCGGATGTCTTCCTAGCCAGTGTGTCCTGTTCCTCAACCCAAGCAAGAAATTACAGGTATTTTTACTCGGTTTAATTAAGAAGGTGATAAAGGCGAGGGGGACTTCCACCATGACTTTATTTCCATTAACTACAGCTCCCCCCTCCACCTTCCCTAATTAATATATATATATATATATATATATATATATATATATATATATATTTCATTAGCCCAATAAAGCACGCGGACTTCTACATACAATCAACACCTCAACCCGCCAGGATTCGAACCCACGGCACACAA
>NW_024711801.1:0-23842 GCF_018991925.1 Homarus americanus | reverse complement strand
AGGAGTGGAAAGGATATTGCGACGTGTACATTCTCTTATCTCGGATGTGTACAGTGTGTTAAGACAGGTGTGTTATCTCCCTGCACACTCCCGCTCAAAGGCACACACTGTTCCTTAGATGTACTCAGACCTGTACACTCTTCATCAGACGAACTCGGGGTTTGTAAACCTCTTGCTACATGTTCAGATGTGTACAATCTAAGTTCACACTTGGACACGTCCCCTGCAACGCAACGTAATCGGGTACGTCCTCCCTCCCTCATATGTAATCAGATATGTACACTCTCTCTTAGATATGTACACGCTCTTTGCCACGTGTTTAGATATGTACACTCTCCGTCAGACGTGTACTCTCTCCCAAAGCCGTATTCAGGCATGTACACTTTTCCAGACGTGTTCAGATGTACACTTTTTTCCCCCAACGTGTTCAGATATGTACAGCCCTTCCTCCGACGTACACTCTCCACCTGCACATCCCCCTCCAGTTCGACGTACAATTTCTCCTACGTGTCCAGACTCACACCTCCCTCCGACGTGTAAAATGAAACGTACGGTCGACCCTGGCCACTCTACGCCCCTTTATTGAAAAAGAGAATGTACACAAATGGTTTATCTTTTCAAAGCGAAAATAACAGCCATTTACCGTGCAGGTTCAGCGGGATTTTGCCGTGTTCCCTGCTTAGTGCAGTTTATAGTACACTTGTATAACGTAACGCGGGGTGTTATGATAACACCCCGTGTTACATTATATCCCTACGACGTATATGACCATGTAAATGACGAAAAGTAGTCCTTAATGAAAATGTTATGCCAAACATTAGTCCTCAGTGACAGGTACTGTTGATAACAAAAGGCAGCACTTAATGACAAACATTGAACACCGACGAACATTGGTCCTCAAAGAAAAAAAAATGTAACTTACTGTATAAAAAGCTGTCGACAATGAATAATAGTATCAGTGACAAAATAGTTTCAGTGACAAAACATCATTAAACTTAGTCCTCATTACAGATAATGTCTATGAACACAGTAGTTATCAAAGACAAACAATAGTTATTTCACAATACCTCCCCTGACAAACAATAGTACTCAGTGACAAACAACTCCCAGTAATTAACAATAGCCTTCAGTGACAAATAATGGTCCCAAACACAATGATAAACAGCAGCCCTAATAGTAAACAACAGACTTTACTGACAAACAAAAGTCAATATCAAACAATTTCCTTCAATGTCAAACTACAACCCTGTGTCTTAATTCAGCCTTAACTAACAAATAATAACCTTTATGGCAAACAATAATTCAATAATGAGCAATAAATTACGATGACTAAACAAAAGGCCTCCGATTGACAATAGCTTTTAGTGACATTTTCATAGTGTCAAATTCAGCTGGTTCCTGAGTAATTTTTCATGTACAGTATAGTATTTTTAGTTATAGTTTGTATCGTGATTATGTACATGGCCTTACCCAGGTACAGGCCAGTTCAATTTTTTATATAAAGTAAATATATAGGTTTTATCACTATTTTGTAATAATCACTGTTTTAGGGACACACACCAAAATACCATCGATATGTGCTAACTATATAACTTAAGGCGTTGTCTTATTTGTTGAGGAACAGTACACAGAAGCTTTGAGAATTCGGACCCTGGCTTGCTGTTCCCCTTCCTACGCCTGCGCAGGAGGCTTGCCTGGCGTGGCCGACGGAGGAGGGGAGAGGAGCACCCGGCTCTGGCTGCCAGTCTGCTGCACCACACACTCGTAGATATCCCACAAAACGCCAAATGTTCGATGTTGAGTCGGAACGCCTGAAAATCGTCATGGTATGTGTTAAAATCTAGAAATATTCTGTGTATATAAAACGCTTGGCGTCACCCTAGAACACACTAAATCACGCCAGAAATCGCCTTGATGTACGTCAAATCCGCCAATTCTCCCGAGTATAATTATAAACTCACCAGAAATAGCACTATAAAATTACAGCATGAATTAAGTTAGCAAAATAAAACTAGAAATCACAGTAGCACTTACAAGAACACGATATTGACACATTATTTACCTTAAATTTACATAATATTTCGGAAAATACCAGAAGTCGCCAACACGTCTCAATCTTCTTAAAACGCCAGAAGTCACCAATACACGCCCAGGCTCGCCAGTGATTGCCAAATACCACAACAATGTAATAAATGTATAATATTACTCACTACAGTACGTAAATTGTGTGTCAAAGTACTTCCTATTACACCAACAAAATTACAGCACACCGAATCACTGCTACGATGAAATAAACCAAAGAATACATTTCACAGGAGAAAAGAACAATACAAAACCACAACACAGTATGATTGCTTTACACCGCAGTACATATTAGACCTCAGCACAACATATATCCGAGACACACCACACACGTTACCGCAAACGGAAGATCACAACAACACACTTCTCGGAACTCCTAATCCAAGCTAAGCAAATCAACACAGGACACTACTCTAGAAACACACAATGCAAAGTTTTCTATTACAAAGTACCAAACATATCATAAGCACCTGAAAATTTCTTGTGATTTGTAACCATTATACAAGCTGTAACATACCACAACACAGCCAGCCCACTGAAACTTGCACACTCTACCTCAAGTAATACCAAGACAAAATATTTATTTGTGTTATCTCTCAGTAAACTCGCAACATATTCAGAAAAGACTCATCATATTTTCAACGTTAGTAGGTTGAGGTTTCCGGTTTCTCTACACACAAAATCATAAACCATAAAGACACATCACTGAACACACATGCACCACAGCACATCTTACACCTTTCTACTTAATTTACATAGGCAGTAAAACCATGGAATGAACATAGTATCTTGATTCACCTGGGAGGTATGTCCTCACGTTATCTACCAGCTCTCCTTCTTATTTCCCGGGCTGGGATTATCATTTGATTGCCTCTGGTTTGCCCCGATATTGTGCCTATTTTCCCTCAGCTATGGTTTTACGTGGCCTTTCACCCCGGATTTAACAGTACGACAACGGAGAAAGAAAATTCCCATGATATCTTGCGCAATTTTGCATTAAAACCTTCTTATGACACAGTGTATAGTGAGGAGGCAGCCTGGTGACGGTGGTCCTCAACACTACCATGATCTCGAATCATCATCATCAGTAGCAGGTGATTACAGACCTTCCTGTGATGTATAGATAACTGCTGCCTCGACTTCGTGCTTCTTTCTCTCTCGAAAACTTAACCAGGAGGATGCTTTACATTTACTTAGGGAATAGAACTTTGGTGATCTTCAGTTACTCCATCACCAGCAAGTTACAACTTCCAGTCTCGTTCACTTGTGGGATGTAAAGTACTGAGTAGCTTCAGTAACTACTCAGACTGGTGTAACATACAGCATTTACACACCAATGGGGGGGGCAGGGGGGGAGGATGAGTGTGGCAGCTGTTTATTACGAGGGATAAGTTGTAAACATTAGTTTGGTATACTCAGCCTAACGAGCTCTTTATTCATCAGTGTGTGATACGTGAAAACATCTAGGTCAGACCCACACTTAGTCCAGGAGTGAGAGTGAAACGTTTTCAAGAATATAATAACCATATACTGTATGTTAGTTCCTCCAAAAAGGACTCTTCTCCATGCACCCAACGCTACTTTGCTGTCTGTAAACACGTTTTGGGGGAGGCCTGAGTGAGGACTCCTCCATATTATATTCCCAAAATCTTCTACCATAAATCGTCCTCACCTAGCAAGTGTCTCTAAACTTTCTGGTCTAAAAATTGGTCTTTTGTGGATATTTATATTTTTATCATAGTATCCATTCGAGAATTCTGTCCTGTTACTACCACTTCAGTTCTTTTACTATACTGAGCCGTGCTGTAGTTTGTGATCTCACCGTTTGTTTCTTTGAATTCTTTTTTGTGTTTGAGTTACACCTAACACAAACCTTCCCACGTTTAATTAAGTAATTTGGTGTTCCGGTATATGTTTTGCAGCCAGTCACTGTGTCACACATCCTTAACATTGGTAACACACACACACACACACACTAGTTAAATATATTTCTTCTCAGACGAATAACAGAGATGCACTTTACAGTAGTTTGCAAATTTTTGGGCCGGTCCATTTTATCTGTCCGTTTCATTTCGCTCATGAAGACTTTATCACTTAACACCAGTCACCGTAAATGTGTACACTCCGTTACTTTCTCTAGTGTGATATTGTTAACCTTTGTAGAAGGATGGTATTTGTGCCTCTGCTGAACATTACTCTTGGTCAATAACTTTTCAACACTATCCTTACGTGTTTTAAAGATTTTGAACTTTTTTCAAACGTTACATTGCAAGTAAATATTATGATATTCAAACCAAAATGAAGATGTTTAAAACAGCTGCCGTTGATGTTTAACCCCTTGTTGGCCTGGGGTCTTCTTTGTGCTGAATAATATCGTCTCTTTAGCCAAATAAAATATTAAAAGTGGCGTCCCTGTAGTGAAGGGGTTCAACCTGTTTCCTCTCACTTAATTGTTCTAAAGACTACTGTACTCCCAATCCCATTACTGAGGTGAGGCGTCAAGATGATGTCCTGCTGTACTCTGCTTTGAGTTTTAACTTTTCATGTCGTTATTTTCATGTAACCTGAATTGTGAAGCCAGACTTCTATATATGTTACTACAAACGTCGATATAAGTTTATTCAATTCCATAATACCTCAAAACACTGTAGAGAGACATACTGAATCAAAAGAGTTTTCAAAATCATCGAGCTATGCGCATAAGGCACCTCATATTCAGTGCCTCTCTGGAGTACATTTTAGACAACTTATGAATAGTCTATGGTTCGGTAATTACACAGAAAATCTTGTTCGCTCAGGTGATTAGAGTTAAGTTTCGTTTGATGATTGTTGGTAAATATTTGCCTAAATATTTTATAAGTAACAGCGAGAAGGCTAAATAATATATGGTTTATGTCTTTTTGGTTTCGTATCTGACGAGCAGACAGTATTATTGTTCCGATCTTTTACTATTTCATTTTATTTGTCTCATGTTGTAGGTAGCTGTTCGAAAACCTTCATTGTTTTTCTTATTTCTCATGGTATCAGTTGATCCTCCTTCAGAAAATTATGCTACAATAAGAATCTCTCCCTCAATTCTCCAAACATTCCTCCCTCCTGCCAACTGGTTTATGTGAGATGTTTTGTTTCTTAGAGTTGTAAACTGAGGACCTGACTGACTCAAAAAACTCATGAGAAAGATTTGCCTACCTCTATACTATATATATTGATGTAGGTGACAGCAAGGACAGGATTATGACTGTTTAAGATACCAAGCATTACTTTGTATATACTAAAGTGAACATGGTATCATTTTCCCCTAAGGTGATTCCTGACAGTGAAGAGTCGACAGCAGCAACCTTTGACTGTGAGGTATAAAGACGACCGTGACAGCCAGGTGATCAGATATGTTGACTCTGCCAGTGGTATTTATCAACAGGGAACTGATCTCTCGTTCATCACTTGAGGTGACAAAACAGAGCATTAGACTCATTTTTCCTTTGAGTAATAAAATTGTTTCAAGATAATGAACTGTAATGGGAATAAATAATTTCCTCACTAGATCTTTCCAGTGTTAACACGATACGTCCACCAGTCTTCCAGTAGTCTCATGGTGTGGAACATACTATACTGTACACCCACAGATCAAATATCACCTGAGAGAACAATGTCATGGTCGCGTTTGTTTACATCAACCCTGAGGGCATAAATATTTTATCAACTTGCAAGTTTTAATTAAAGACAAGACTGACAATGTTTCTTTCCACGAAAACTTCTCGCTGAGTTTAATTATCTTCCCAAACACGTTAAAGACGTTACTTATTGGCAGTATGGATACAAAACCTTGTAGAATGTAGATAGACCTGTTCTTGTCCCGCCCTGTGTATCATTAACCATTGTAATGGGAAATGAACTTCACTGTAGTGGCCTTGTTGGTACCTCTGATATTTTCTTCCATTTCAACAACATCTCGGACTGTTCCTTATAGTTTACACCTACTTATTTCTCAGTAGATTCATATCTTCCTATACTTCTTAGAATAATTTATTGTTTCTTTTCAGTCACATATCGTCTCGGCTCCATATGTCATTTCTGGCAGCATGTGTGGGACAAATATTTTTCCTAGTAGCAAATGAGAATTCTGTTCCTATTCAATATATTGACTCTGCAAAGCATTTAATTTCCTAGTTTTCTCTTGCAAATCTGTTGAACATGATTTTTTTTTAGTTTTTGTTATTTAAATCAGTGTTTTCCCAGCTGATTTAAGGTCTTTCTTTGATGATTTATTTCAGGAGCTGTGGTGGTATAGTGTTACCTTGGTATACTCCTTAGTGTTAAGAGCTGTGGTGGTATAGTATTACCTTGGTATACTCCTTAGTGTTAAGAGCTGTGGTGGTATAGTGTTACCTTGGTATACTCTTAGTGTTAAGAGCTGTGGTGGTATAGTGTTTACTTGGTATACTCCTTAGTGTTAAGAGCTGTGGTGGTATAGTGTTACCTTGGTATACTCCCTTAGTGTTAAGAGCTGTGGTGGTATAGTGTTACCTTGGTATGCTCCTCATACAGTGTTCATTCGAGTCCTTATTACTGTCACGGACCTTAACCAAATGACTTGGGACTTCAATTTGATACTTAGTGAATTTGATTTGGGACTTGATTGGGGTCATGGAACGTGTAGAATTTGGACCTGGGACTTGATTTGAGACTTGATATTTGCGACTTAGAATTTGAATTAAGGCTTGAAACGTGATTTGGCATTTAAGACCTGGATATAGACTTAATTCGTTTAAACTTGAAATTATAACTTGAAACTTGACATAAATAAAACGATATAAATGTAGTGTATGGATCTCTATTCTACTTAATTCACTTCAATGATTTTAAACGGACCATTTAAAACAGAAAATATACCTAATGAATGAAAGCATTTAATAATCAATAAACCATAAATATCAAGATAATTTAGATTAATTGCATCACTTGAAGATTAATTGAGCAACATAAATTGACTATGGTATTAAAATTACTTTCTAGGCAACATGTAAGTGATCCGTAATCAGGGTATTTTCTATAGCCTCAAATACTCTTAATATTACGTCGCAATAGTCTCTGATCGCTGACGACTAATATATCATGATATATATGTTTTGTTTTGTTTTATAACGCCAATCTCATCGTAGAAAAGTGAGAAGAGTTAGACTTACATTATGTACCATAGTCATAGCAATTATCTGGCGTCTTCCTCGTGGGTAACTCGTCGTTTGTAATCAAGAACTTCTAATGACCTAATTAAATGAATGGAAATAAACATGTTACTAGGACTCACTCATAAGACAGACCATCATTTATTCATCACCATTGATCATTATGTAAAAACCAATTGATAACGACTGAATAATGTTCTTCGTTAATTTACACACCAACCAGTACATCACAACACCTGTCAGGTTCACGCTTGTCACGTCACACGACGGCCCTTTTGAAACATCAACTACCACGATATAAATAATTATGTACAAATTCTGCACTAAAAGTTCTTAATTTCATTAATATTGTCTTAGATACATGATTTCAGGTATTCATAGTAAGTCTTTAACGCTTCGACAAACCAACCGACTAACTAGTTTAAATCGTAGAGATAACTGTATAGGGGTGGGGGGAGGTTAGCACAGTTATCTCCAAGCGTGCGGTCTGAGTATGATTTTTTGGGGCGGGTTGAAGACTTAGACAAAATTCTCTGTAATTTTCCTCTTTGTACCCAACAGTGGCCTGAGACGTAGATATAAATTGATTAGTGGCTCGTGATTATGGTGCTCAAAACAGCACTTGATATATTCTTGCATATATATATATATATATATATATATATATATATATATATATATATATATATATATATATATATCCACATAGAAACAGAAACACGGAAAATTAAAAGCACTGACGTGATTTTTCACATCCTCAAGTACAGTATACGCCTGCTTCCCCAACATACAAAAAATCACAGCGCTTCAACCTGTTTGTGTTTATTTTCCCTTACTACATTATTTGCATATTAAATAAATAACGTCTCTATAAAAATAATATATATATATATATATATATATATATATATATATATATATATATATATATATATATATATATTCAGTAATTCATACAAATTTCCTTATCACTTCTACTCTCATCATTCCTTATCTACCTCCTCCCCTCTTCCTGATTCTCTCTGGGCGTCTCTATCCGTATTTCCTCTCTCTCTCTTTCTCTCTCTCTCTCTCTCTCTCTCTCTCTCGCTCATCCCTGTAGCCCGTCTCCCTCTTTCATTATATTAGGGGCACAATGAGGCATCCCTGGACTGTGTTTTGACAGGGTATCCTTAATGTGGTATATAACATGGATAATGGGCCAATTACGCACACAGCATTGTTAGATCAGACAGCTCATTGTTAGCTGCAGGGGAACATGCAATTGCCGCATTATTATGATTGTTGTCCCATATCAAATTCCTTTTATCAGGAACACGTGTATGAATAATAACTGAAATGATGGGCACATAATTTTTATTTGTTCGTCGTTGCAGTTTTTATCGTGACATATTGATTGTCGTACTACCGGCAGTATCAGAGGTGGGAGGTTTACACTGGCCGGGTAATATGGCCTCCCACGGCTTGATAACGTTTTAACTCGCTTAATATCTGTCTCTCCTGATGGTCTCGTTCTATACGGCCACTGTGCCTTGTTTTGAGAGCCAGGTCCGGACAGGACGACTGGAAGATACTCTCCCAGCCAGCTGATATTTCGGTAAACACACACTACAGTAGTCCTTCTTCCTTCCCCTCCGACTTGTGCCAACCTTCCCTGGTGCCTTGGAGGGAGAAAAAGTAAGGGAGAAATGGAGAAATATGAGGATGGGAGGGAACAGGCAGGGATATAGGGGAGGTAAGCTTCACAAAACAGATGAGGATGGGGAGGTGGGGTGAGAATGAAGGGAAGGTGGGGAGGAATGATTAAGAAAGCTGCAAAGAAAAACAAGAAGATGGGAGGAGTAACAGAACGACGAGGAGGTGTAGAAGATGGAACAGAGGGAAGAAAAATAGGGAGAGGATAAGTGAGAGAAAATGGGAGGTGAAAGGATAGGGTAGTAACAGGGGAGGAGAAAGACAAGTGTCAAAAGAGAGAAGGGGGAAAGAGGGTAAAGACTGGGAGACGCTAGAGTGAGGAGAGGTGCAAAAAAGTGAGAAGAGGGGATTAGGAGTGAAGAGTAAGAGAGAAAGAGATAAGGAGGAACCGATGAGGAGGAACATTGGGTGATGAGCTTGATATAAGGTGCAGGATGGGAGAGTGAAGCTGATATGAGGAAGAATGAGGTAATGAGGTGGTATGAGGGGTGAAGATTGAGGGTGGACTTATAGGCTGGAGATAAGGGTTAAAATGGGCGAGAGGAGGGCAAGGAGAGAAGTGGGCGGCCAGTGGAAAGGTGGATTGGGGAGAGTGGTAGCAAGGAGGATATTGTGTGGGGCCGGAGAGGGGATAATGGAGAAATGGGTAGAGGGCAGGTAAAGAATGTGGAAGTGAAGTGGGAAGGGCCAGGCTTTGAAAAAGGTTAAGGAGGTAGGGTGCTGGAAGGAGCACAGGGGAGAGCCGGGCAGGGGAGGAGGAGGAAAGACAGTCAAGAGAGAAGAGCGAGGAAGGGGAGGCAGAACCCCGGGCAGGAGAGGAGGAGGAGCGAGCAGGCAGGAGAGGAGGAACGAGGCAACAGGAGGAAGAAGAGAACTAGCTATTCTCGTGAGGTTATCTCGATGCAATCAAATAAGAGATTGTCTTGATAATTTAATAATATAGTTACTTTAGTGATTAATCAATTTCCTGTGGATTTATACTGGGTAAGCACTGTATATCACGGCGGCGTCCAGTGAACATCAATACAACACAGTATAAGCATTTACGTCTAACTCACTCCTTCCACCTTGACTCTAACACAAATCAACACACACACACACACAGGTGACCACGAGAACAAAACACAGAGCCAAACACACTCTATGATTATTTACATCTTGCAGGAGACACAATGAAGGAACAAAAATACAATTGAATAAAAAAGTCTACGAGTATGAGAATAAGGAAAGAAGTTAAGAAGAATGAATAGTTGAAAGAAAGTTGTGGAGTAATTACTACTGAGGTGTGTGTGTGTGTGTGTGTGTGTGTGTGTTTCTCATATATAATGTGTGTGTGTGTGTGTGTGTGTGTGTGTGTGTACAATGAAAAGCAAAAACTGGCTTCAGAGTGGGGTGAAATGATGATGATACTTGAGAGAGAAATATATGAGTATCAATTACCCAAAGGTGTGTGAGAAAGCTGGGGATATGTGAATTAATATAAAAGGCAAAATAATGCTAAAGTTTGCAGGTGATGAATGCATAAAATATATGTAAATAAGAGTTGACACAATGATTTGCAAGTGCAAGAACTTGCCAGTGAGAAGTGAACTGGATGACAAATGAATAACAAATAAAATATCAATTAAATAAATGTGAAATATTTGACGAAATTTAATGAAGAAATTGTTCAATGACGGTATAGCAACAAATAGAGATATAATCTTGTTTAGCAACTTGGAATAATGACAAAATAGTGAAGAGGACAGAGTGATAGAATAGGCACAAACTGACAAATTAAAATGTTACAGTGTGGTTAATTAACATAGAAATATTAGCGAACATGTATAAGTGACAAAAATGCTTGACAGGTGTATATTCCTATTCATGAGGAAATACAAAACACGATAGAAGCATTAATATATTATTACTTCCTAACTATGAAGGGCGTAAAGTGAATGCTAAAATAATACAGGTAGATGAATTTTAAAAAAAGGTGTATGACAGGTTTTTGAATGATAGAATTTGGCTTTCCTTACGAGGTGTGATAGAGGAAGAAAATTCATTGGTTTTCCGGTTAGGAAGACGATTTATGGGTCAACGTTTGTGTTAAGAGTATGAGTTAAAAAGATATCGAAGAATAATCTGTTTTATTTAACATAATCTGGAAAAAATCATATATTAGAGTTGGCATGTGTGAAAGTGACGTGGTTTAGGTGTTATTGGGGATGGTTATGTCAGTAAGTTGAAGAATAGATTTTAAATAAGTGGATAATAGTTACGTGAAGGATTAGATAGAAACTATTTGAATTAATATATAAAAGTGGAAGTGAATTTTTATGAAAAATAATAAAACAAATTAATAACAGCGACTGAGTTTATCTTTGACATTAATGTAGCGATGAGTTGTATATAAGCTGTAGTATAATATTTGGAGTAAGAAAAGGTGGAAGTGAGGCAAATCGACAGAAAGCTGATTACAGTGGTATGGCGTATGGATGGAGTGTGAATGAAACTGGTAGAAAAGTATTAAATATGGAAGGTGGGGAGAGAAGGAAGACAGTAAAGGGTGGAAGATGGGGGTGAGGAAGTACTAGATACGACAGAATGTTATTAGGAAGCAGAGGAGTGCGTGCATAACGGAGATCTTGGTGTCAGTGGTCACCTATAATACTAGATGGGCGATGCTGGATTGTGAAACTAGGTAGATCTGGAAGTCCTACTGTGCCGTGTTAGCGGAGGAACACCATAGTGTAGTACATCTGTTACTCAGTAAGAAGACCGAACTGACAGTAAAGGAATTGAGATCTGTGTTGCTCTTGTTTAAACTTACTGGGGCATGGGGAAAGAGCACAGGATGCTATATATATATATATATATATATATATATATATATATATATATATATATATATATATATATATAACTCATATATATATATATATAATATAGTAAATATAAACATATATATATATATATATATATATATATATATATATATATATATATATATATATATATATATATATATATATATATATATATATATATATATATATATATATATATATATATATATATATATATATATATATATATATATATATATATATATATATATATATATATATATATATATATATATATATATAAAACTGAAACTCAAGAATGGTGCATCGGATTTTCATGTTTAATTTACGTATAACAAAAAAGTTTACAATGAATGTGTTGGGTGGTGTTGTATTAAGTAATTTCCCTCCCAATATATATATACTAAGAAGATGGAAGAGAGGAGTTGAATTTGGCTTAACTAAGTTACTGGTTCTGTGATCACGTACTGAGGGGGAAGCAACTCACCAAAACAATTTACTTCTTCAATAACACCATCAGGCGGTGGTGACTGATTTACAAATTTGTGTATTTCTTCATAAACAGTAAATTTACTATTAGGGAAATGTTTCTGCCTGAGGAAGACGAAGTTTGTACACTGATATATGCTGAGTTAATTATTAGTATAAATGACTGTGGTTATATGTAAGAAGTGTGCTCGTCTGTGGGAAAGGGAGGGAGCTAGTGTATTACAATCAATCTTTGTGTGTGTGTGTGTGTGTGTGTGTGTGTGTAAGTAACTCTACGACTACAACAACCATAGTTAAACTATTTTTCTATTGCTCTAATGTTTATAAAAGACAGGTAAATAATATCCCTTATGACAAAAGTTTTTTAATAATATGACATTGTCATATAAGCACACACAATATTATTTTCTCCTTTGTTGTGGGTTTTAACTAATCCCTCTCACAGCTCACTGTACACTTGTACAGCACGTGGCAACTCCCTGACACCGGAAGGTAGAATATATGTTAAGTGACGGCCATAAGTGTATCATAGGGAGAATGGCGGGTATAAATCCAGCTTAGGGAGTGAGACAATAATACAAAATAAGTCATTAGAATCGGGCCTAGTGCCAGAAGCTTGGAAACTTGCAAATGTAGTTCCGATTTTCAAAAAGGGTGATAAATCAATAGCATCAAATTACCGTCCCATTAGTCTCACGTCAATCATAGGCAAGTTGCTAGAGTCAATTATTGCTACAAAAATCAGAAGCCACCTTGAAACATTCAACTTAATTCACTCTTCTCAGCACGGGCTCACCCAGGGACGTTCTTGTCTCACAAATTTGCTTAGCTTTTTCTCAGAAGTATATGAAGCGGTAGATAATGATAAGTCATATGATATAATTTATTTAGATTTCAGTAAAGCATTCGATAGAGTCAATCATGAGTGGTTGATAAGGAAGGTAGAAGCACATGGAATAGTTGGATCAGTATTAAAATGGATTAGGTCATGGTTAACTGGTAGGAAACAAAGAGTCAGCATAAATGGATTAAAGTCAGACTGGGGTGCGGTCAAAAGCGGAGTTCCCCAGGGATCTGTATTAGGCCCTCTGCTGTTTGTTATATTCATTAATGATCTTGATTTAGGCATAACTAGTAGGATTAGTAAATTTGCAGATGATACCAAAATGGGGAGAGTGATAAATTCAGACAGTGACTTTGAACACCTTCAAAGAGATCTAGATACATTACATGAGTGGTCAGTAGACTGGCAAATGAATTTTAATACTGATAAATGCAAGGTACTACAGATAGGGAAGACGAATACAAACGTTAAGTATAAACTAAGTAACACGGAAATAGAAAACTCACTTTGTGAAAAAGATCTAGGTGTATTTGTTAGCAACGACTTGAAACCTAGAAAACAATGTATTAGCGTTCGCAACAAGGCAAACAGGATTCTTGGGTTCATATCTAGGTCTGTGAGTAACAGAACTGCTGACGTTATCTTGAAACTTTACCTAGCATTAGTGAGGCCACACATGGATTATGCGGTTCAGTTCTGGTGTCCTTATTATAGAATGGACACAGATTCTTTGGAGAGAGTACAAAGAAGAATGACAAAAATGATCCATAATATTAAAAACCTTCCATATGAAGAAAGACTGAAAAGCTTAGGCTTACATTCATAAGAGAGGCGTAGAGTTAGGGGAGATATGATAGAGGTGTACAAGTGGGTAAGTGGGATTAACAAGGGTAAAATGGAAGATGTTCTGAAGCTCAGTAATAACGAAATAACTAGAACAAATGGCTTTAAATTAGATAAATTCCGATTCAGAAAGGATATAGGCAAGCACTGGTTTGGTAATAGAGTTGTGGATATGTGGAATAGACTACCGAGTGCTATAGTAGGATCGGGGACGCTAGGGAGCTTCAAGACGAAGTTGGATAGGCACATGGAAGTGCTGGGATGGGTGTGAAAGGGATCTGCCCTGTATGGGCCAGTCGGCCTCCTGCAGTATCCCACTTTCTTATGTTCTTATGTTCTAAAAGCTTATATATATATATATATTTCATGTAGATCAACAATGAAAACGTGGATAAGATAAATCTTGATAAAATCACACGGGAAAAGGGAAACAACGGAGCACCTCAGCTTTCGTCTTTATTCAAGACATCTTCAGAGGCAACTGGATTACATGGACAGAGAGAGGCTTAAATGTACAGGTTGACCTTATTAAACATGAGGTCAGGTCATAATGATGTCATCCACTAATTCCCACACCAACACACACGTAGAGGAGCTTAAGAAAAGGGGGGGGGGTGACGTGACTAGTCAGGTCAAGTCAAAAATAAGGGTCCCACAAAATAACTATCATACATCTAGACAAAGGTTTTCAATTTAATTATATATATATATATATATATATATATATATATATATATATATATATATATATATATATATATATATATATGTATATATTCAGTTTACACGTACATACATTCATACGTACATAAATTAAGAAAAGGAAACACACTTGAAGAAGGGAAGGGAGAGAGAACATAGGGTCTATGGGAATGAGGGAGAAGGCAGAGCAAGTGAAGACAGATTAGGGGAATTGAGAGAGGGGAAGGGAAAAAAAGGTGGTGAACTACAGGAATGACAGAGAGGGGAGAGAGTAAGAAGAAGCACTAGGGGATAGAAGAGGGAAGAGGCGAGAGAGGGAGACGTACAGACTAGAGCAATGAGAAGTAAAGGAGAGGAGGAGGGTGAGAGAGGGAGAATGGTGAATGAAACAGGATTTATTTGATTATGGAGATCTTTTTAACCAGTGTTTTTATTATTATTAGTAGTAGTAGCAGTAATAGTAGTAATAATAATTCTACCACTGTTATTGTTACTAATTTTTTACTACTATTATCTTTACTAATGTTCGTGGTATATCTCTCGTCTCTACTACTACTACTCGTTATAATAATAATAATTTATTATTATTATTATTGTTATTATTGTTATTATTGTTATTATTATTATTATTATTATTATTAATGTCTCATTTGTAATTATAAATACGATCTCATACCAACTACTAACGAACATTTATTTAATAATTCTCAAAACTCATTAATTTCTCTGTTTATCCATTTATGTATCTATTCCATTGCCTATTTCTCATCATTTTAAACTTATGCTGAATTAATTTTACAAAGGATTTTCTTAGCCAAGGGAACATTAGATTTTGGGAGATAAATTCATGTCAGAATTCGCTTGTCTGTATCATCAAGGAAGGGAGAGAGGTAGAGAGGAGTAAACTGGGTGTGAAGGTAATACTTGAGGAGAGGTGAGTGATTGGTAGAGGGAGGAATGTGTTAGATAGAGGGAGTCTGAGAGGTTGATGGAGGGAGTGTGGGAAATAGGGAGAGGGGCTTTGATAGGTAGATGGAGGGAGTGTGACATGTATTGTCTAGAGGGGCGATGCTTCAACACCTAAAACCAAATACAAGAAACACAATCTGATTTAATATAGACGAATGAAAAACACACTTCGCTTCCTTAGAGAGAAAAAAAAATCTTATGTCCACACAACATTATCCTTAAAATGTTTAAGTATTTTACAACACACTAAGGCAGATATGTCTTCCTGTTGATTGGTGGATTCGGAACGTCATGATTGGAAGAGCTCGTGAAGGGCGATTCGTAAATGGTGTTGGGATTTAGTGGTAATGAAGAGGAAAATTTTAGTCAAGAAATGAGGAATATAGAATGTGTGAATCATGCTAGTTTATTGGTAAGTGACTAGAATGTTACAACAAAGTTTAAATGTCGGTGAAAATAATGGAATCACCTAGTTTAAAATACATTAGTAATATATATATATATATATATATATATATATATATATATATATATATATATATATATATATATATATATATATATATATATATATATATATGCTGATAACCACAAGGAAAGAAGAAAACACGAAGTTCCCAAGCGCTTTCGTGTAATTCACATCTTCAGGGGTGAGTACAGACTAGAGAGAGTAATACAAATCAAGGTGTATATATACAGAGGAGGGTGAGACCAGGTCCACAATGGTCAGGTATTAGGTAATGACCCTACTAATCTTTAAATAGCACACAACGGTTGGTGGTCAGGTCAGATGGTCAAGTGACCCGGCCTTCTCACCTGATCACAAATCTTCTTAATTACAAAATTGTCCAGCTTGTACATGCCGTTACTCAAATTCATGTTGAATGCTTCGGTATGTTTAATAAGACTAGATTCAATGATGTTCCTACTATCAATTGAATTACATGGTAATATTGAGGAGGCATTATCCCAGTCAATGCAATGCTTGTTATCCCTCAAATGAACAAAGAGAGCATTGGATTCCTGGCCTGTCCTAACACTGTATTTGTGTTGTTTAATTCTAGTTGCAAGATCTTTACCTGTCTGGCCTAAGTAAAACATATTACATTCCTTGCAAGGAACTTTATAAATGCAACCAATTGTGTTGTTGGGGGAGTTCTTGATTAACATTTGTTTAACAGTGCATGAGTTTTTAAATGCCACATTGACGTTCCAGGTTTTTAGCTGTGCAGGAATGTGTGAGAAATTTTTGTGAAATGGTAATATTAAGATATTCTTATGGTCATGGGTGGGCTTGGGGTCAGTTCTATAAAAAGTTTTCTTAGTAATGTTTAAGCATTTGTCTATGAAAGATCTAGGGTATTTAAGGTTTGAGCCAATATTATATATATATTTGTATTCCTCATCGATGAATTCCGGACTGCAAATTCTCAAGGCACGTAAAAACATTGTTGAAAATACTGACTGTTTGACTTTATTATGGTGGGCAGAATAATAATGAATGTATGAACACACATTAGTTGGTTTTCTATAAATACTGAACTTAAAAGTGTTACCTATTCTGTGTATCAGACAGTCTAGGAATGGCAATTTACAGTCTTGCTCTAATTCCACAGTGAATTTGATCGAGGGGGCTAAGTTGTTAAGTTGTGGTAGGAAAGCTTTTAGGTCCTCATTACATGGCCAGAGACATAATACATCATCAACATATCTAAACCAGACTGCTGAGGGTGGTAAAATATTACTTAATAGTTTCTTTTCAAAGAATTCCATATATAGGTTGCTTAATACAGGTGAGAGTGGATTACCCATTGCCATACCAAATTTTTGAGCATAATATTCCCCATTGAATTCGAATTTGCAATCCTTAATACATAGTTTGATGAGTTCGATGAAGTCGTCTTTCGAGACGGGCAGTGAAATGTTATCCAGGGAATCTATGAGGAACTCTAGTAAATCATCAACTGGGACCTTTGTAAAGAGTGACGTTACATCAAAGCTGACCAGTTTAAAATCATAATTAATGTGTAAGTTATTGAGTTTATCAACCAGATCCGTATTATTCTTGATATTGGAGTTAGAAATGTTGCCAACTAGGGGATTTAGTAAAGAAACTAACCATTTAGATAGTTTATAAGAGATTGACCCAACTGAGCTAATGATGGGTCTTGCTGGGTTATTGGGCTTGTGGGTCTTGATTACACCGTACATGTATGGCAGTGGAGGGGACGTTGAAGTAAGATGTTTAATGAGCGTAGCTTTGCCTCTCAATAGGGACTTCAGTTTTTTGTTGAACTTGGTGTTGACAGTGTTGAGAGGATTGTTTATAAGTTTAGAATATGTTGTAGTATCACATAAGAGGTCATTCATTTTAGAGATATAGTCATCTTTGTTTAAGATCACTACTGTGTTGGCTTTATCTGCTTTAGTGACATGTAGATCCTTATTTTTCTTAAGGGCTTGGATTGCTTTGGTGAATCTTTCTGGACAGTTTGGAACACAAGGCTTGGACATAGATGCATACACGACACCTTTACACATGTTCACTTCTTCACTTGTCAAATTACTGAATTTCTCCAAATTGCAAAATGCTCTGGCTATGTCAACACTGTCGACTCCCTTGTTAGAACCATCAAAACTTAAACCATAGCCGAGGGCACACAAGGTATCATTGTCTAGTTGTTTCGAGGAGAGATTCACTACACAGTTGTTATTGCCATCCTTAGTCCAATCACTATTTCTAATAAGGAGTGCCAATTTGTGGTCTATCTTGGCTTGAAGATCAGAACGCTCACGTCTCAGGTTATCAAAACAGTAGTCTAACATGAACTTTTTCCAATAGCTCGGTATGGTCATATTAAAAGCGCGCTTTTTTGTCTTACAATACGGAAGGCTTCATCCACTTCAATTTTCTTTATTTCAAAATGTTTCTTAAGGATGATTTCTTGGAACTCATCAAAGGGGCGGTCAGACATCTTCAGGACACGTTGTTGTAGGATTGATCTAGGCATAACTTTTTCACTGTGGTTATCAGCATATACCTAGATCACACGCACCTACAGTGATTTACTTGCATATATATATATATATATATATATATATATATATATATATATATATATATATATATATATATATATATATATATATATCATTCGAACCCTTATGTTATGTATTATATGTTCAAAGTCCGCGTGTTATATGGACTAAAAATGAAGTATATATATGTACCTCGCGTTTCATACCAGCTGGATTCGGTAAAATGCTACTGACACCACATAAGAGGCACGGGCAGTTTCCCAATGAGGTTCACGGCGCCATCAGCTCGATGAACAGGCTTTGTGTGAAATATAACAGAGTCTAGAACTGCTTTTAGTGTCCTTGTGGCCTAGCCGGTAAGCGTTCCCTAGTCACACCCAGTAGGTCGAGTAGGTTTCGATTCCTTGCTGGTGAGGTCGTTGATTATATATATATATATATATATATATATATATATATATATATATATATATGCTGATAACCACAAGGAAAGAAGAAAACACGAAGTTCCCAAGCGCTTTCGTGTAATTCACATCTTCAGGGGTGAGTACAGACTAGAGAGAGTAATACAAATCAAGGTGTATATATACAGAGGAGGGTGAGACCAGGTCCACAATGGTCAGGTATTAGGTAATGACCCTACTAATCTTTAAATAGCACACAACGGTTGGTGGTCAGGTCAGATGGTCAAGTGACCCGGCCTTTTCACCTGATCACAAATCTTCTTAATTACAAAATTGTCCAGCTTGTACATGCCGTAACTCAAATTCATGTTGAATGCTTCGGTATGTTTAATAAGACTAGATTCTATGATGTTCCTACTATCAATTGAATTACATGGTAATATTGAGGAGGCATTATCCCAGTCAATGCAATGCTTGTTATCCCTCAAATGAACAAACAGAGCATTGGATTCCTGGCCTGTCCTAACACTGTATTTGTGTTGTCTGTATGTACGGCAAGAGAGGAACCAGTTCATTCTCATACTTGTGGAATTGTCCTGAAACAAAACTTAAAGTACTTGTTAGAGACGGATATGAGAGAATATAGTACTTACTTACCTTATCATGTGCACTACTAACCTTACGTTAGCGTTTTATTTTGGTGTTTGTACGTTGATAATAACGTACATTCGTTACCATTCACATAAACGCATTTGCGCTTATACCTTACTGCCTTAGGATTGATATTCTTGCTTTGGTGCAATTAAACATTGGTGATGCACGAGTAAACATTGGCACTACATAAATAAACATTAGTACTACAGAAGTAAACATTAGAATTCCATAAATAAATATTTGTACAATATTACATAAGTATATATTAATAACATTTAAACATTGGCACTACATTATTAAACATTAGTAGTATATAAACATTGGTGCTGCAGAGGTAAACATTCATAACAATCATTGGATACTACATAAGTAAACATAAATAATATAAACATTAGTATGGCCTAAGAAAACGTCTACAGTGAATCTCCCTCTGGGGTGATCACCTCAGCCAGCACTGTTTGCCGCCGCCCTGTGAAACACCGCAGTCAACAATGCCTCAACTTTTTACACTCCACATCGGGAGATTAATCACCGCCCGCTAAATTTTAATTAGATCGATTATGAGGGGTGAGTTAAACAGCCCCGCTAATGACCTTCATGATGAGATTCCCACCGCTGTGAATTTAAGACCGCCATTCATATAGACAAGTGACGGAGTGAGATCATTTGCACGTGCCATTTATTTCCTGTGATTATGGCGTGTATATTAGGCACGGGCCGGTTCCTGCCATTAGCAATGCCGAGTTTTATAGTCTTTTGCATGTGGTGTTTATATTCAGTGATTATGGCTTGTGTATTAGGTCCCCTCCCCCCCCTCCCCTGGCTGGCTCCTGTCATTACCTGCCCGAATTTTTTAAACATAATCGAACGTTTGCCGTCTATTTTTCTCTTACGTGTTATCAGCTGTGTGTTTCTGACCTGTTATTAGCATTCGAATTTTAAAAAAAGCTTATACTGCACGTGTTTATCTATTGCTCTTGTCTTTTATTTCGTTGTTGTGGTGTGTATCACTCGCCTTGAATGACCTCTTGTTATTATGAATCAGCTTTTTATAATTTAGTTCTCGTGCCGTTTGTAATCTCTCATTAGGGAACGTAACTACTTTAGATTCTCCATAAACGAGTTTCGGTTCTAATCAACTTGTGCTTTAGAAACGTCATTGGCACGTCTCGTATATCCCCTTCGTTATTAATTCACTATTCTCGCGTGTGTGGGGGGGGGGGTGTATCATCTACCAGAACATATTAAACATTTTTTATTTTCTTATATCTCCATTAGCCGCTATATACATCTCTTATTAACAAGCAGGTTTTAACCCCATCAGTATAATGACATCCCATTGTTTACATTATCATCTTATTCACAGGTTTGTTATTGTATTCAAGGGATTAAGTAGTCGTACTCAAGGGATTTAGTCATTGCTTTCTTGAAGATGCCATTGTAGTCAAGGGGCTAACTCATTGTACTCAAGGGTTTACAACATATATAATCAAAGGGTTATGAAATCATAATCAAGGGGTTGAGTCGTCCCTATCTTAAACAACTACAGTAGTATTATCTTATCTTTAGAGTATTGGTCACGGGGTCGTTCCAATGTTAAACACGCTTATAAAAATAACCCTTCGTGGACTTTTCTTACTCAAGTTAAATGTGTTATGGCTTTACAATATAACACTTGCATTATCTTTGCTTTATCTTGTGCCTACTGACCTATATAACCTGGGCTAACTATCGCTTCCGATTAATTATATACGTGTAATGTACGGGTTTTATACTCTTTAGATACGTGTTATATTAATTAGTATGTAATTGTGTAATTGTTTGGGATGTTTTTATTCAACCGTTATTACTATTTTATTTATTAAATTAATCTGATGATGTTTTTAGTGATTTTTTGATGCGTGTAATTCCAAGTTGTTATTTTTTTTCACTGTCAATTCAGCTTTTGTTTTCTGCTTTCTTTTTAAACGTTTTTGCTTTTTAATGTTATTTTAATGATTTTCAGTTATTTTTGTTTGTTTTGTAATCTATTAACGTTTGAGATATATTAGTCTTAACCTAACCACCAATACGATAACATTCCGGTATCGTAACACAAACCAGTAAGTGTGAACGTAAACAACTTGATAAAAAAAGTAGGAATTATGGGATGTCAACTGAAATTAATAGATACAAAATAAGTAAAGATGACAAACAAGATGCCGGAAATGAATACAAATTGACGAGGAAGAATGATAAATAGCAATAGAATATAAGAGAGAGGAGCTGCTAATTGTGGATAATACAAGAGAGACGTAAACACGGGACGAAAGTAAGGGAAGAGGAGGAGGAAGATGTCGGTTGGTGTCAAATGTAAACAAAGTCTGAATTCCTGTACATGAGCAAGCCTTTCCTGACATGGCTATTGGATGTTTTCACACCTAACCCCCCACTGATCGTTAGGATATTTAATCATAAGGTAGAGTAACCTAGGGGGATAATCTTCAGATGATCCTATTTTTTAAAGTACTACACAATGCCTATGTATTGTTTTAGACATAATCCTCTTGGGGAAAAAATTACGTAAAATTAAAGAGGTTTCTATCACTACCCCTTGTTTACCGTACAGTTGGACATACAATTTGCTCTCGTTTATAGTGCATGGATAAGGTCACACATGGCTTACCCACTCATCAATTTTTTACCTGCCTACCCATGTTATGTTAGTTTGGTTAGGGCACTAAAAGCCTCTGCTCCATACACGGTCGCCACATTACTGCTCTCGGCTCTATCTTGTTTACCCACAACCCACACACACAAACACACGCTCCCTGCAAATGTGGTGTTATGATGGTCTACATTGTTGACATGAATGAGATTTTTTTTGGGTCGTTTGAGGTGAAAACAAAGGTTATATTAGCGTTAAATCCACCTCAGATAAATACTGTGCTGAACGTAGGCTAGATACTACTTTATGTTACAAGGTAAAGTACATTTTCAAAAGTAATTTTAGAGTCTTTAGTTTATTTTCACTTCTACGTAAGGGAATTGGATTCTTTTTATGGCAATTTAATCCTTTTCCTATGAGGAGGATCATAAAAACTCACAAAAAGCTTAAAGAATCGATATTCACTAAAATAATACAAAGAATATATAAACCTGCATTACAGTTCCACCCATATTCAATAAATACAATTCAGATAAACATATTTTTCTCCCAGGAAACGACGGCATTACCTTCACGCTACATTAATATTTATTTACGTAAATGATTTCGCTCTACTGTAGTGTATCTAATGGAGTAGAACATTTCCTAAGAATCTTTTGTGGTTAAGGTGTTTATATTATTAGCCTGTGTACCTGTGGAATACTGGGATAATTAAAGGGTGTTTTAGTATGTATTGATGAGGTTTTGAAATATATTAAGACGTGTTTAAGTGATGTTTATGACGTGAACCATTGTTTTGCCTTCACAACACACACTCCCTCTCTTTCGTTCTTCCTAGCTTTGTTTTACTTTGGTCCTTTGTATAAACATTGTAACATATTTCTATATTTAGGTTATATTTCCATGTTAATCTAATAAGTTCAGGGAAGAAGATGAGTGTCAACTGAAGTTCACTAGAAGGATACGAGATGTTCCGACTCATTCATATGAACTGTGACTGAACGTATCTAAATGATTCACAGTTCGTGAGAATGAGTCGGAACATCTTGTATCCTTCTAATGAACTTCAGTTTGACCAATCATCTTCTTCCCGGAGCTTATAGTCCACTTAGAATCTAGGAAACTTAGAGCCAATGAGATCTTTGTGCTGCCCCCATATAAAATACGTTCACCTCCAGTGTTGATCATTAAAGACCAAAATGGAACAAAATTGCACGAGGAAAATGAACAAGAGTCAGCATTCAAAAGGGAATGGGTAAAAGTTTTTAAAATATCAGATGAGGAAAATGAAGATTTTGATAGTGAACACGAAGAAAGGATAGAAGAAGAAATGGGAAGACATATACATAGAATCACCCCAAGGCAATATATAGACTATAACTTATTACCTAATAATCAAATAATAACCATGGGAGAAATGATGCACTGCCTGAGGAAATTTT
>NW_024711800.1:0-15524 GCF_018991925.1 Homarus americanus | reverse complement strand
CACAAAATAGAAGAACAAAACTCTTAACACAAAGAAAAATCTGATAAAATACGTTAAAACTCCAATCCCCTTCACCTAATGATCCTCAAGTACACTCGCACCAAAAAATATCGATGCAGGGTGTGATCGACGACTTCCGAAACGATACGTATACACTGTGATACGTCTGGAAGGTTGGTAAGTGTATCCTCATAACGCCCCCCCCCCCACTAGGTGTTGCCATACGGCTGACAATCAGTGTGTTTGTTTCTTCTTTTCGGATTGTTGCTTTGTGTCGACTGAATGATGAGCGAAGGTTCGGTCTCGGTGAACGTGGGTATAAAACAGAGGCAATATGAAGCAGTAGAGACCTACACATGCTAGACGACATGGAAACCTCGGAGGGAACACGAGGAGCTATTATTGCCCTTCATAACGAAGGGTTCGGCGTCACAGATATTAGCCGGCGGGTTGGTGTCCACAGGAACACCGCTGCACGATGGATTCGGCGATACCTCGAAACTGGTGCTACAGACGACAGGTCTCCGAGTGGCCCTCCACGCTGCACCACCCCTCAGGACGACCAGGTTGAGTGGTTTATTTGGTAGCATAAATTAAAGTGGCAATATTCACAAGTATCACAAATAATTTTGTTAACAGGGGGCTCCTCATATTTCATACTGTCTATTTATCACTTCCCGACCTTATTTATAACGGTTTGTTTCACTTGACCAGACCATAGTAGCTGCTCAGCAGGATTACAGGGCTGCCAACATACGGCTGGAACAACTCGCCTTCCCAATACCTATCGTCACTGGTCTCAAATTGTTCACACTACAGTATGCACCAATACTTTTTGTTGCGAGTGTACATACTATCAAATGTCCAGGTAATTTTGTCCACACGTGTACAATGAAAGACAAAAGTCGTGTCGTGAAATTTGGTGAAAACATATGCCGAAGGGCTAAGACTTTTGGTGCGCTCTGCCTTGTGGTAGGGCTCTAGTAATGTTTCACGAGTTATATTTAATCTTCGGACAAACCGCGACACGACTTTTATCTTTGATTGTACATACAAGTGTTGACGCGGAGTTACACAACAATGATAGCCGTCAGAGAGAGATGTGTGTGAGCATAATATTACCGTTAATAGTGAAACACGTAACGGTGATGAGGAAGGATGGGATGTGAGGGAGTAATGGAGCCGCTGATGACGAGTTATGTGATCGACGCTCGTCAGAACAAGTGAAATTAATGATGGAAATAAAACAATAACGGACACGGTGATAATAATACATGGAATAACCAGCTTAACTCAGTGTACAAGCTTGTGGAGAGAGAAACACAAGAATTGTAGGTAAAGAGAACAACCCTACTCAAGTAAAATACCCTTCACAGGTAACACAATGTAGAGGTAACATGAAGGACAGGTAACACAATGTACAGGTAACATCAGGCACAAGTAACATCACCCACAGGTAACACAATGAACACACACAAAAACTATTTGTCCCTTTTATCGTTGATAAAATATGACACAATGACGAACAATTCTGATCACTATTTGTGAATCAACCAAACCAAAACTGCTGTACATTGGGTTCATTTCCAGACACATCGAACCCAGGTGGGTAGATAGCTTTTTTTTGTACGAGCAACACAACCCACAACACCAACAACACTACCCACAACACCAACAACACTACCCACAACACAGGGACAACAACAAAACAAATAACGCCAGAGAACTCCATAAATACAAACTTAAATGTTGAATTGTTTTAATGTATTTCGATTTTCACCTTTTTAAAGTCTTAAATTTTAACAAAAGTCATATTCCATGTACGAGATGTTGTTCTGAATAATTAGTGTCCGGTTATTTAGGTTTAATCGTGTAATATATTCATTCATTTTACTTTTCACAGTTAAATTTCGCTGACCATCGCATGTGGGTTTTTTTTGAGTAAAGATGAACATAATAACACTCGTAATCCTTTTACTTGTATTACTAAGGATAAAATTCATAATAATAATAATTAACGTTTCCTTTCACAAATTCAGTAGCCATACGCTGAAAATATACAGACGGCATAAGAGTTACAGTCCACTCCACTTATAAGCCACACAGACTGCGGCCTCGAAATTACGAACTTAAATTTTATTTTCTTTGTTTATAAAACCAATCCATGCTAATGAGCTTAGAAGTAGGTGTTGACTTTACGCTTTGACTGACCACTGTTTAATTGTCTGGTTTGTATATTTCGCAAGGTGAGGGAGGGGTGGACCCAGCCAGTCTGTGTGGCTTATGAGTGGTGTGGACTGCACATATATAATATATAACAATATATAATGACAAGGAAGGTGGGGTCATTTAACAAGAAATTTCAAGAGAGTTACAGAACAAAAGTGAGACTAACAGTAGTGAACACACAGGTTAACTACGGGTGAGTCGGTAGAACCAGGAAGCTTCAGCCGTACTGTAAAATATAATTAATATACCCGGCTCAGGTACAAGAGATATTTGACAACCCAATTAAGGCAGGTGTAGCATGTCGAGGACCAATTTTTTTCTCCAGTATGAACCACAATTATCGATATGACTCTCATCCCTGAACGACATCCTATCCCCATTAACATAACGATGTGAGTGGCACCAGATTTCGGTAAAAGGCTTTGAAAATACCCAGAACGTCTTTATATTCCACCTTATCTAAACGCAACCAAAATATTCACCAATAAGGCTTATTCATATGAAGCAGAAGTAGACCGTGGCAGAAAAACGAAGATATTATGAGACTAAAGGCAGTGAGTGATGGAGAGAAGATTTATAAACAGAAAATTGTCCTATGTTTCACTAATGATAATGAAAGCTGGCATTAGTAATGCCCGCTAATTGTGTTGTGTTTGGGTGTAATTCTTGGTTCAAACGAGAGGGGAATATACACTTCCATACACGTCCTAAAGATGAAGAACTAAGATACAGTGAATTAACCTCTTCAACAGAAGACAACATTAATACTGCTAATGCTCGGATATGATCGGTGGGCATTGAACAGCTGCCAGAGGCGGACAGAAACTGCAGTTCATTGTAAAAGTAGTTTGATAACTATTGATTATGAATTTTATATATTTTTCACAAATTTACCATACATTTAACACTAGAGATTCCGTAAATAATGTCAGAAGTAAATAAATCTCTGTGCCCTGGTAGTGTTGTGTAATGAATTGGAAAATCTATCAGATTCTGGTAATAAGTTTTCAGGGCACTCCCCTTTTTCCTCTCCCCTTCTCCCCACTCCCTCTCATTAAGAACATAACAATGGAGGAAACATTCATCGGGTCTAATGGCCCATACTAGGCTGCCCCGTTTACACCCAACCCATATCGCTCACGTGTCATGTGAGGTTATAAGAACTAGTCTGCAATAGGCCAGTTGTCGTGCAGTCAGCTTCTGTCGAGAATTACTACCACTCTCTATCGTCCATGAATCTATCTAGCCTCCCATTAAAACTTTCCAGGGTTCCAGCACTTACTACAAAGTTGCTAAGCTTGTTCCACTCATCTACCACCCCATTTGTAAACCAGTTTCTTAAACCTAAACTTATCCAACTTAAATTCCATGCTACGAGTCCTATCATGCTCGGATATTATAAGAACTTTCTCTATATCTCCTTTTTTTATTCCTTTCATCCACTTAAATACTTCTATCATATCTCCCCCGCACTCTTCGTCTTTCTAGGGAATGCAAGTTTAGTTTCGTTAATCTATCTTGATAGGGAAGGTTTCTAAGTCCCGGAATCATTTTCGTCATTCTTCGCTGCACCGACTCCAGTGAATTGATATTTCTTCTATAATAAGGGCATCAGGACTGAACAGCATAATCGAGGTGCGGCCTGATTAGCGGAAGGTATAATTGCAATATGACCTCAGCACTCTTGATTACTTACACTTTTAGATATAAAACATAATACTCTGTTTGCCATATTTCGAACATTAACGCACTGTTTTCTAGGCCGAAGGTCCGGGCTTCCGAGTATCCCTAAGTCTCTTTCACAAGTCGACTTCTCTAGTTTGATGTTGTTAAGGCTGTATACATTATAAGTATTTGTTCTTCCAATATTAAGTACGCTGCACTTGCTGGTGTTGAATTTCATTTGCCATTTTTCTGATCACTCCTGCAGTTTATCTAAATCCTCCTGTAGTGCATTTGCATCCTGCCCTGAATTAATCTGCCGCCCTATTTTAGTGTCATCCGCAAAGTTGCTTATGTCACTGTTGATCCCAGTATCTACAGTGTAAATAACGAACAAGAGTGGGACCAGTACTGACCCCTGGGGAACCCCACTAGTTACTCAGCCCCTCTCAGATTTAAAACCATCTACGCTGACCCTCTATGTTCTATCGGTGAGCCATGATTTTATCCAATTTAAAACTGTTCCCTCGATACCATAAGCCTTAACTTTTCTCAGAAGCCTCTGATGCGGTACTGTCAAACGCTTTGCTAAAGTCTAAGTAAATAACATCGTAATTTTCGTCATTATCTACTACCTCATAGATTTCCTAAAAAACATCAGCAGATTTGTTAAGACAAGATTTTCCCTTTGTAAATCCATGTTGAGAGTTGGAGATGTTCGGGGTACTTGGTTCTAACTGCAGGGGCGAACATAAACACCTGTAGAGTTCTGTAGGTTCTTATTAACGGAAATATACAGGAGTGCGCTTACAAGCGCAGGTAGGTACATTTATCTAAGCGTGTGGTGACATGAAACAGGGACATTGCCACACGCTACTGACTAGAGAAGTAATGTGTATATATAGAGTACATACATGGTATACATACAACATACATAATAAACATACAAGAGTCGTAGATTAATTTGTTTTTCTCTAAATGCGATCGGATGCTATTTGCTATAATCGATTCAAGAAATTTCCCCATTACTGACGTCAAACTAATCGACCGGTAATTTGACACTGATGCTCTGCCTCCCTTTTTGAATATGGGTACTACATTTGCCTGTCTCCACAAGTCTAGCACAACTCCCGTGTCTTATGATTTTGTAAATAAATTTACGAGGGCTCCGCTAATTTGTTCCTTACATTCTTTCAAAACTCGAGGATTTTGTCTGCTTTCATTTATTTTTCTTAAGAACATCCTCTTCTCTGATAGTGATATTCTTTAATTTCTCTTCTTCATTTCCCCTAAATATCACTTCCACCTCTGGCGTTTCCTCGTGAATTTCTTCTGTGAAAACTGATAAGAAGTAGCTGTTTAATGCTTTGCTTATTTTTTCATTATCATCGATCAACTTCCCCTCTCTCTGACTTTAAAGGCCCTATTTTCTCCTTGACCTTTGTCCTATACACCTGGAAAAATCTCTTGGGATTCGCCTTGGATTCTCTTGCAATCCTGATTTCGTAGTCCCTCTTTGCATTCAGTACATTTTCTTAACATTCCTAGATAGATTGTGTGGTTACTAATAAGATAAATTCAGTGACATAAATTCATACTCTTTTTTTATTCACTTAGTGACTCAATGTATTGCAAGAGAGAACTACCTTACCACTTTTCGTGCAACATTTGGAGTGGTGGTAGTAATTCACTTTGACATTGACAGTGGAAGAATCAATTGCAGATATATTGGCTTTGTATGTCCACGATTCCAACAAAAATGAAATGTCTTCCAAAATAAATTAAATTTAAGGTCTTATTATCTTTTCAGTCATCCAGGGAATTTTAGGATTTCAAGTTGACCAATGTTTTCCAGTTAGGTTAAGTTAGGTAGGTTAGGTTAACATTTTGATGTAGAACATTAAAATTTTAAAGGAATTATAATTTTTTTCTGTGAATTTCTCCCCAAAAAACATCAAAGTTTTGGAATCACCATAAAAATCTACATTAGAAAAAAATTGAGTGTGTTGCATATTAAACCAAACAAATCTGAGTTTCCATTGGAATTTTTTATTTTTTATTTTTTTAAGACAAAATTATCCACAATATGTAGGTGTTGAAAACTTATAAATATTAACCCTCATAAATAAAGATGTTTCAGAATTCGCAAATTTAACTAACACAATATTAATGACTTTATTTTCACTTACAGGTGGAGATACAGCTGACTATTCACCTTTCACCAATACTGAAGAAATAAATCTTGGTATCATGATTGATGAGGAATTTTCCGGTTCCAGGGAAGATTTTGGAATTTGCTACCTAGCCTAACCTCGGAATTGGTTTCCAGACCCGGAACAGAAAAATTTGGAGACTTTCCATAAAATCCCCAAATTACTCATAGACCAGAAAAAAATGCAGTTTCTGGAATTTTCAGAAAATATGCCTTGGAGAAATCATAACATATGCCTAAAGTCATTTTTATTTTTTATTTTACACTCTGCATATATACATGGATATTACGTATTTATATATTTGTGAAATTTGTGGATGATTTTTCCTTTAAAATACTTTACTCTTGATCATCCATATATTATAACATACCCTGCATTTAATAAAGGCTATAATCTGACATAAGCTTTATCATTGTATTCTTATCCTTATTATTATTAGTTTATATTAAACATTAAAAAATGCAGGAATAATTTGCAATTAACATTGCAGACTGTATTGAGGATATTTTTAAACAATTTATTTATCATCTTGCTCTATGTTTAACATTATTAGTCTCTGATTAGTTGGTAGAATTTCATGACTGTACCTACTGTATATGGGTTCCATGACATTTGCTCACAAGATGAACCTAAGCTAACCTAACCTAACATGTCTACATTTCCATTATAGTTGAGTATATGCCTTGTAAGCAAATGTCTGTACACTGACTATATGAACTCTTTAGTGAGGATCCATATTCAGTATTTACATGGAATATTTTTCCAAATAAAAAGACCATTTAAACAGCAGATACTTTTCTCCAACTGTTGGTTTAGTCCATGTCATTAACATATTGTATACATTTTTACTCCTGACATTGGGAAAGTGTTCATGTCTTGCTTTCTTTGAAAGGGTTTTTATTGCATTACTATAATCAGGTGGAGACAAGTCGGAAACCATATCTCAAGATTTCATATCTTGTAGATACTTGGCCTTTATACTTGTATAATATGAAAGTAAAAAATTTTGGTACAAAGATAATTTCCTGTTTGATAGAAAACTAACAGTTTTGGTCATATTTTTTCAAGATTTTATCCCAATTCATCTGTACAGTGAGTTCATCACTGTCATAGCAACATTATAATACCTAATGCTGTACTTTGTTATATTCTACTGACTTCATCCACAGAACAGGCCATAGTTCTCTTTATTACACTCACCCAACCCCAAGAACGTGACACACGTATTACTTTATTGTTAGATTTAATAAGGATAAACAAAGGAACAGATAATACACTCTATTCCTACATTTTTATGGTTGTCACAGGCTTTATTTACCTATATTCACTGTAAGTGATCGTATTTCATTCCCAGAATATGCTTAGGCTCAAAGAAAATAGGAAAATGAGGTGCACCTTAGCTTGGATTCAACTTTTTCATGATCGTAAATCGTGTAGCAAGAGTAAACGTTTCGTACCACTGACAACATTTTTGAGGGTGCAAGCATACCAACCCCCAAGTCTTCCGCCAGTTGGCACACCTGACTACACTACGATGACGAAGGAACAACAAACGACGGTCGGGTACCACCTTGGCCCATTTTGAAAAATCACAATTTTTACCCCATTGTATTACGACCGCCGGGATCCAGAGCATGGTGTACACCACGGCTGATCTTGCAATTGGCCCTTATTTGTACGGTAAAACTGCAGTTTCGGACAATACGCCCTGTAGTTGGGCATTTTGTTTTATCCAGTTTTTTTTTTTTCGGTGTGCTTGAATCTAATTTGACCTTCATTTCCGTCGGAAATTATCCGTTTTAGAGTTATCTCCCTCCCACCCCCTTCCCACCAACAATCTTGGGGGGGACACGTGTATTTGAGCATTTCGGGGGGGGGAGAGCCAAAACGAGTGATAACCGATATAAACCACCAAAGTTGGCTCGGATTTTCCGTTTTTGAGAAGTAAATAAAAACCAAAATTTGAGAATCTGCGCCAATTTTGGCACAGATTGGCTCGGATTTCAATTTTTTTATTAAGTAATGAATTCCCAAGGAAACAAAATCCGAGTGAATCCAAGTAACCTAAACGTAATCTAACCGGGGGGCTCCGCCCCCGGACCCCCCCCCGGTCAGTAATTGTAATCAGAAACGCAGTAATTGCACTGCTTCCTCCTTTGCATGTCTAAATTTATACGGCAAATGTCTGTCCGGACATTCGACACACTTGGCAGAACACCGTGAGCACGCAAAAAATAACTAAATCGTCTCTGGAGTGGAATTTAACTATTTAATCCCAATAATTATATTCACAGCCGTCACAAGTGACCTCAACAGTAGCCATAGTGAGTCTGAATATTCAAACTCTGAGGTTTGGTGGTCCATGCCGACGTGCCTTGTTCCAATTCAAATGTGATTGGTGGAAAAAAATCAGCTATTCATTATTGGTGAAGGCTGGATCACGTAATGTCCGATCACGAAACGGTCCACCTCACTGCCCCCACACCCATAGACTGGTAAAAGTATGAAAAATCGTTATATTCATTTCCGACGCTATTATTCATTTCCGATTGGTTGAAATGGGGTTAGAAATGCTCCAAGCAAAGAGATCTAAAGGCTGTGGATGGTTAGAACCATCGGCCGTGTATTGTCCCAAACTACAGTTATACTATTTACACCAGAGTTTCGCATTGACAAACCGATCCCATTGATCCGGGTGCAAATAGTTAAACCATAATTTTAACCCCAGATCTCAACACTATTATCGAATATTATAAGAATTTTCCACTGACAAAACTCGGATGCAGATAACAGCTTCACTATCTCTTCAACAAACCGATAGGTTAGGTTAGGTTCTGTACCAGATATCAAAGTATACGATAATGAAGTAGATAATGTACGAGATGATATTAATTTTCACAATTTCATTGTAAACATTAATGATGAAAACAGAAAGTCGGCGCAAATAACTTCTTTTTTTTTCTACTATAATTTGAATAGTTACACTCTTCTTTTTCATTTTTCTTTAACGGATTTGGTAACATATGGTGCAGTATTTGGCACCCGAACTTCACTATGACACCTCGGGTACAGTTAACAGTTTCACTATCTGCACCCGACATCCTTGATGACGAGGTTCGGGTGCAAATAACCATTTCGTTATTTTCACCTGAAAGTGCCAATACCTACGGCCTTTTAATAATACCATAGTATTAATGATGATTAATGAACCAAACTAACCTCACCGAAAATATTTATCTTATATTTTAAAGTGAAAACAAAACTTAGTGACAAAAACCGTTACCCGCATCTACACATGGCAGGCAGCAGAAGCTTGGCCTTGTCCTCCCCACACACGCATTATTTTTTTTCTTTTCACGAGGTAAGAAACCTTTTATCGTCTTTGAGAAAATGTCCTAAGTTAGTGCTAAAGGCTCTTCCACGTCGTTAAGTATTACCAATAAAACTCTAAGGATACCATGATGCAGCCTAAACTAAAGCACACCCTTTACTATCGTTATAATAATCACCATCAAAGATATACACAATCAACCCACTTTAGAATGTTATATTTTTTGTCAAGTTTGAATATTATTTACGTGTTTATAATGTATACAGTAAGTCGAACTTACTTTAAGTCACAATAACACATCAACAAACAACAACTGCATCTTACCTGATTCCTCAAGGCAGCGTTCACCCGGTGTCCGGCCAATTTCCTTCATCGTTCCACCACTTAATAAACACTTCACCATTTCTATCTAACTTTTCCCAGGTGTTCTTCTGTGTGTGATCACAGTCATGGAAATTCATATCACGAACCACTGAATTAATTTGCCAATGCCATTAATAAAACCACAGACAGCGGTGAGCATCCATACACCTCCGTAAAGGTGTAGCGACTCGCGCGGCACTGGCTAATGACTACTGAAAAATGCCTTCCCTAGGGTCAAGGGAATAATGTTAAAATACAACCACGAACTAGACTCCTTGACCACCCATTTTTCTGGTGATACAAACCAGCCAAAATTAACTTAACTTTTCCAAAATACTTTTCTAAAATTTCCTGAAGATCATTACATGACGTTGTGTTATGTTACGCCTACCGTCAAATAATCTGCCTTGAGAAACATTATGATCAGCCTTCTTGGTTGTGATAATATCTTAACATTGCTGATATTGCTACGCTTCGAAAGTTCTTTGATCCTATAGTTCAGTTTGTTGGAAAAGAATGATCATAAATTCGAAAATCATAGACAGACGTCCTTTTTTGTTTAGGTTAGGTTAGATTAGGTTAGTGTTAACAAATGACAACCCCGTTGGGGTTTTGTCATGGAACCCTTTTAAACTGCTTGCCGCGGACAATAAAATGGTGCCACTACTTGCCTATAATTGGGCTACTTTTGAAAAAGGAAATCGCGGCACCATTAAATTATCTTCCATCAGTTTTCATGAATGAATATTAATTTCTTTTTTTCAGGATTGGTAATAAAGGTAAGCACATGACTGCTCATTTTCTCTTCATTTATTGGCTTACAATCATCGAGTAATTTAAAATTTCGAATGAAATAAGATCTATAGTAATTTCCTTTCCCCACGCTCTCACTGAGAGGCCTAGTGGTTGATCAGACAGACAGGTACCAGGCAGAGCCGCAGAAGTTGTTGGACAGGTAACAAGAAGTAATCTTATCATTTATCAATGTTATTAAATCCATAGCGCAAAAATATGAAATACAGTATTATTAAATAAGCATTCATTTACAGCCTATTGAATCACGTTCTTTACTGCATTTGTCAATTGTCTCGTTGAATCGTTTGACACACACACACACACACACACCTGTCCATAACTATTTGGACTCCATGTGTGTTATATGTGCATATATGATTATTTTTACACATCTCCTACCTGCAGGTAAACCTGGTAGACTAAGGGGAAGCAGAAGTTCATAAGGATTCTGTCGAACTCTGGGCGACTGTTGGCGACTACACAAAAGGCATTCGAGAATCTTTCAAAATTTGTTCTTAATATTTTGTACTTACCCATTAGTAATGCTGACGTCGAACGAGTTTTCAGCCAGGTAAAAGTTATCAAAACTGAACTACGCAACAGCAGGGGTGGATCCAGGAATATCAAAAGGGTAGTCTTTAAAGTTGTGGGGGGGGGGGTGAACCATGTGCACATGATTTAGGAGATAATCTGAGGTTAATGGTAATTATATTTTGCTGTACAAAAAGCCAGAGTACAAAGCTGCATTACAGAAAAAGTATTGGAATTTTCTGATGAAAACGGGGAGGGGGGGTCCGGTCCCCCAGGACCCCCTCTCGATCCGCCCCTGAACAGAATGGGTCAAGAACTTCTATCGGAGATGAAGCCAAAAAATGCAGGTGTCCTAACTGTCATCCCAGTGACAGTGTGGTGGAGGCAGTACAGGACATTTTATTTTATGGTAATTGTTAGGCACTTTGTGCACAATGCATCAGATTTGTTTTTCCCGGGTTTTATAAAACGATTAGGAGGGAATATGTTTCCATTCGTTTTTTGTCATTTAGTTCATAAGTGGCTGACTAAAAAATATTTACTATTTTCAACAAACAAACTGGTATGAAAAGAAGGACTTTGAATTTATTTCTTAGGTTTGTCAATGCGAAACTCTGGTGTAAATAGTATAACTGTAGTTTGGGACAATACACGGCCGATGGTTCTAACCATCCACAGCCTTTAGATCTCCTTGTTTGGAGTATTTCTAACCCCATTTCAACCAATCGGAAATGAATAATAGCGTCGGAAATGAATATAACGATTTTTCATACTTTTACCAGTCTATGGGTGTGGGGGCAGTGAGGTGGACCGTTTCGTGATCTGACATTACGTGATCCAGCCTTCACCAATAATGAATAGCTGATTTTTTTCCACCAATCACATTTGAATTGGAACAAGGCACGTCGGCATGGACCACCAAACCTCAGAGTTTGAATATTCAGACTCACTATGGCTACTGTTGAGGTCACTTGTGACGGCTGTGAATATAATTATTGGGATTAAATAGTTAAATTCCACTCCAGCGACGATTTAGTTATTTTTTGCGTGCTCACGGTGTTCTGCCAAGTGTGTCGAATGTCTGGACAGACATTTGCCGTATAAATTTAGAAAAGATAAACATCAGTGGTACTGCGGACGTTACAGGACATGCAAAGGAGGAAGCAGTGCAATTACTGCGTTTCTGATTACAATTACTGACCGGGGGGTCCGGGGGTGGAGCCCCCCGGTTAGATTACGTTTAGGTTACTTGGATTCACTCGGATTTTGTTTCCTTGTGAATTCATTACTTAATAAAAAAATTGAAATCCGAGCCAATCTGTGCCAAAATTGGCGCAGATTCTCAAATTTTGATTTTGATTTACTTCTCAAAAACGGAAAAACCGAGCCAACTTTGGTGGTTTATATCGGTTATCACTCGTTTTGGCTCTCCCCTCCCCCCCCTCCCCCGAAAAGCTCAAATACCCGTGTCCCCCCCCAAGATTGTTGGTGGGAAGGGGGTGGGGGGGAGATAACTCTAAAACGGATAATTTCCGACGGAAATGAAGGTCAAATTAGATTCAATCACACCGAAAAAGAAAACACTGGATAAAACAAAATGCTCAACTACAGGGCGTATTGTCCGAAACTGCAGTTTTACCGTACAAATAAGGGCCAATTGCAAGATCAGCCGTGGTGTACACCATGCTCTGGATCCCGGCGGTCGTAATACAGTGGGGTAAAAATTGTGTGATTTTTCAAAATGGGCCAAGGTGGTACCCGACCGTCGTTTGTTGTTCCTTCGTCATCGCAGTGTAGTCAGGTGTGCCAACTGGCGGAAGACTTGGGGGCTGGTATGCTTGCACCCTCAAAAATGTTGTCAGTGGTACGAAACGTTTACTCTTGCTACACGATTTACGATCATGAAAAACTTGAATCCAAGCTAAGGTGCACCTCATTTTCCTATTTTCTTTGAGCCTAAGCATATTCTGGGAATGAAATACGATCACTTACAGTGAATATAGGTAAATAAAGCCTGTGACAACCATAAAAATGTAGGAATAGAGTGTATTATCTGTTCCTTTGTTTATCCTTATTAAATCTAACAATAAAGTAATACGTGTGTCACGTTCTTGGGGTTGGGTGAGTCAGTAGAATATAACAAAGTACAGCATTAGGTATTATAATGTTGCTATGACAGTGATGAACTCACTGTACAGATGAATTGGGATAAAATCTTGAAAAAATATGACCAAAACTGTTAGTTTTCTATCAAACAGGAAATTATCTTTGTACCAAAATTTTTTACTTTCATATTATACAAGTATAAAGGCCAAGTATCTACAAGATATGAAATCTTGAGATATGGTTTCCGACTTGTCTCCACCTGATTATAGTAATGCAATAAATACCCTTTCAAAGAAAGCAAGACATGAACACTTTCCCAATGTCAGGAGTAAAAATGTATACAATATGTTAATGACATGGACTAAACCAGCAGTTGGAGAAAAGTATCTGCTGTTTAAATGGTCTTTTTATTTGGAAAAATATTCCATGTAAATACTGTATATGGATCCTCACTAAAGAGTTCATATAGTCAGTGTACAGACATTTGCCTACAAGGCATATACTCAACTATAATGGAAATGTAGACATGTTAGGTTCGGTTAGCTTAGGTTCATCTTGTGAGCAAATGTCATGGAACCCATATACAGTAGGTACAGTCATGAAATTCTACCAACTAATCAGAGACTAATAATGTTAAACATAGAGCAAGATGATAAATAAATTGTTTAAAAATATCCTCAATACAGTCTGCAATGTTAATTGCAAATTATTCCTGCATTTTTTAATGTTTAATATAAACTAATAATAATAAGGATAAGAATACAATGATAAAGCTTCTGTCAGATTATAGCCTTTATTAAATGCAGGGTATGTTATAATATATGGATGATCAAGAGTAAAGTATTTTAAAGGAAAAATCATCCACAAATTTCACAAATATATAAATACGTAATATCCATGTATATATGCAGAGTGTAAAATAAAAAATAAAAATGACTTTAGGCATATGTTATGATTTCTCCAAGGCATATTTTCTGAAAATTCCAGAAACTGCATTTTTTTCTGGTCTATGAGTAATTTGGGGATTTTATGGAAAGTCTCCAAATTTTTCTGTTCCGGGTCTGGAAACCAATTCCGAGGTTAGGCTAGGTAGCAAATTCCAAAATCTTCCCTGGAACCGGAAAATTCCTTATCAATCATGATACCAAGATTTATTTCTTCAGTATTGGTGAAAGGTGAATAGTCAGCTGTATCTCCACCTGTAAGTGAAAATAAAGTCATTAATATTGTGTTAGTTAAATTTGCGAATTCTGAAACATCTTTATTTATGAGGGTTAATATTTATAAGTTTTCAACACCTACATATTGTGGATAATTTTGTCTTAAAAAAATAAAAAATAAAAAATTCCAATGGAAACTCAGATTTGTTTGGTTTAATATGCAACACACTCAATTTTTTCTAATGTAGATTTTTATAGATTCCAAAACTTTGATGTTTTTGGGAGAAATTCACAGAAAAAAATTATAATTCTCCTAAAATTTTAATTGTTCTATGTATCAAAATGTTAACCTAACCTACCTAACTTAACCTAACTGAAACACATTGGTCAACTTGAAATCCTAAATTCCCCTGGATGACTGAAAAGATAATAAGACCTTAAATTTAATTTATTTTGGAAGACATTTCATTTTTGTTGAATCGTGTGACATACAGCCAATATATCTGCACTTGATTCTTCCACTGTCAATGTCAAAGTGAATTATTACCACCACTCCAAATGTTGCACCAAAAGTGGTAAGGTAGTTCTCTCTTGCAATACATTGAGTCACTAAGGGAATAAAAAATGAACATGAATTTATGTCACTGAATTTATCTTATTAGCAACCACACAATCTATCTAGGAATGTTCAGAAAATGTACTGAATGCAAAGCGGGACTACGAAATCAGGATTGCAAGAGAATCCAAGGCGAATCCCAAGAGATTTTTCCAGGCATATAGGACAAAGGTCAATGACAAAGTAGGGCCTTTAAAGTCAGAGAGAGGGGAAGCTGATCAATGATAATGAAAAAATAAGCAAAGCATTAAACAGCTACTTCTTATCAGTTTTCACAGAAGAAATTCACGAGGAAACGCCAGAGGTGGAAGTGATATTTAGGGGAAATGAAGAAGAGAAATTAAAGAATATCACTATCAGAAAAGAGGATGTTCTTAAGAAAAATAAATGAAAGCAGACAAAATCCTCGAGTTTTGAAAGAATGTAAGGAACAAATTAGTGGAACCGTCGTAAATTTATTTACAAAATCATAAGACACGGGAGTTGTGCCAGACTTGTGGAGACAGGCAAATGTAGTA
>NW_024711799.1:0-61974 GCF_018991925.1 Homarus americanus | reverse complement strand
GCCCATCGTCGAGTATAAACAAAGCCCCCTCATCAGATATTACAAAGTCCCTCATCGAGGTATAACAAAGTTCCTGGTCGAGTATAACAAAAAGGCCTTATGGAGTATAACAAAGACCTGATCGAATATAACAAAGTCCCCTAATCAAGTATAACAAAGTCCCCTGATCGAGTATAACAAGGTCTGTCGAGTATAACAAAAGTCCCCTGGTCGAGTGTAACAAAGGCCCTTATGGAGAATAACAAAAGACCCTAATCGAGTATAAAAGTCCTGATCGAGCATCACAAGTCCTCTGATCAAGAGTATAACAAGGTCCCCGGCTGGTATATCAAGTCCCTGATCGAGTATAACAAATCCCCTTTCTAGAGCATAACAAAGGCCCCTGTTCGAGTATAACAAAAGTCCCCTGATCGGTATAACAAAGCCCTCATCGAGTATAACAAGGTCCCACATCGAGAAACAACAAAGTCCTTATCGAAGAGCATAACAAAGGCTCCTGGTCGAGATAACAAAGACCTCTCATCGATTATTACAAAATCCCCTGATCCAAGTATATAAAAGTTCCTGATAGAGAATAACAAAAGTCCCTGGTCGAGTATAACAATGGTCCCAGCAGATATAACAAAAGTCCCTGGTCGAGTATAACAAAGTCCTGATCGAGTATAACAAACTCCACATGATCGAGTATAACAAAGCCCCTCATCGGATATTACAAAGTCCCTGATCGAGTATAACAAAGTTCCCATGGTCGAGTATATCAAAGGCCTTATGGAGTATAACAAAGACCCTCATCGAGTATAACAAAGTCCCTGATCGGAGTATAACAAAATTCCCCTGATCGAGTATAACAAGACCCTGGTCGAATATAACAAAGTCCTTGACAGTATAACAAAGCCCCCTCATCGAGAGTATAACAAAGTCCGCTGATCGAGTATAACAAAGTCCTCTGATCGAGTACAACAAAGTCCCCTGATCGAGTATAATAAAGTCACCTGAACGAGTATAACAAAGTCCGCTGATCGAATATAACAAATATAACAAAGTCCTCTGAACGAGTATAACAAACTCCCCTGGTCGAGTATAACAAAGTCCCATGATCGAGTATAACAAAGGGCCCTCATCGAGTATAACAAGGTCCCCTTATCGAGCATAACAAAGGCCCCTGTTCAAGTATAACAAAGTCCCATGGTCGAGTATAACAAAGGCCCGTGATCGGTATCAAAGACCCTGATGGAGTACAACAAAGTCCCTTGATCGAAGAAAACAAAGCCAACTTATCGAGTATAACAAAATCCTAATCGAGTATAACAAAGGCCCCTGATCGAGTATAATAAAGTCCTTATCGAGCATCAACAAAGGCCCCTGTTCGAGTATAACAGAGTCCCCTGATCGAGTATAACAAAGGCCCCTGATGGAGTATAACAAAGCCTCCTAATCGAGTATAACGAAGGCCCCCGGTTGAGTATAACAAAGTCCCCTGATCGAGTATAACAAAGGTCCCCGGTTGAGTATAACAAAGTCCCCTGATCGAGTATAAGAAAGACCCCTTATCGAGCATAACAAAGGCCCCTGGTCAAGTAAAACAAAAGCCCCTGATCGAATATTACAAAGTCCTAATCCAAGTATAACAAAGTTCTGATCGAGAATAACAAAGTCCCGTGGTCGAGTATAACAAAAGGCCCTATAACAAGTCCCGTGATCGAGGTATAACAAAAGACCCCAAATCGAGGTATAACAAGGTCCCTCGTCGGGAGTATAACGAAGGCCCTCATCGGGATAATTACAGAGTCCCTGATCGAGTATAACAAGAAGTCCCCTGATCGAGTATGACAAAGTCATCTGCTCCGAAAAATATAACAAAAACCCCTCATCAAGTATAACAAAAAGACCCCCCATATGGAGTATAACAAGTCTCCTGATCGAGGATAACAAAGCCCCCTCATCGAGTATAACAAAGTCCTCATCAGTATAACAAAAGTCCCTCTCGTGTAAAACAAAAGTCCCCTGGTCGGAATATAACCAAAAGCCCCTGATCCGAGTATAACAAAGTCCCTTGATCGAGTATAACAAAAGTCCCCAGATCGAGTATAACAAATTCCCCTGGTCGAGAGTATAACAAAATCCCTTCAGCCAGGTATAACAAAAGTCCTGATCGGCGAGTATAACGAAAGGCCCCTGGTTGAGTGTAACAAACCCTGCTGATGGAGTATATCAAAGTCCCCTGATCATTATAACACATCCCTGATCGAGAGTGCGCTTATAGCCCTGTTCCATTGTTTTAACAAAATTCACTGGTCCGTATAGCAATGCCCCTGATCGAGTATAACAAAGTCCCTGATCAGGTATAACAAGTCACTGATCCCGAGTAAAACCAGTCCCCTCATCGAGTATAAGAAAGAACCCTCATCTGAGTATATAACAAAGTCCCTGATCAGTATAAGAAATTCCCTGAGTAAAGGTATAACAAAGTCCCCTGATCGAGGTAAAACAAAGCACCTGGTCGAGGTATAACAACAAGTCCCCTGATCGAGTATAACAAAGCCCCCCTCATCCAGGTATAACACAGTACCCTGATCGAGTATAACAAATTCACTCTGGTCGAGTATAAAAAAGTCCCTGGTCGAGTGTAACAAAAGTCCCTGATCGAGTATAACCAAGTCCCTGATCAAAGCATAACCGAAGACCTATGGTCGAGTTTAGCAAAGAATCCCCTAATCAGCGAGGTATAACAAGGCCTCTGATCGAGTATAACAAACTCCCCTGGTCAGGTATAACGAAGGCCCACATCGAAGAGTATAACAGCCCCCCTCGTCCGGATATTACAGAGTTCCTGATCCCGAGTATAACAAAAGTCCCCTGATCGAGTATGACAAACTCATCTTCTCCGAGGTATAACAAAGCCCCTGATCAGAGTATAACAAAGACCCCAGATGGAGTATAACAAGACCCTGATCGAGTATATCAAATCCCTCATCAGGTATAACAAGTCACCTGATCATGGTAAAACAAAGTCCCCTGGTCGAGTATAACAAAAGGCCCTCATCCAGTATATCAAAGTCCCTGATCGAGCATAACAAGTCCCTGATCGGTAACAAATTCCCCTGGTCGAATATAACAAAGTACCCTGATCCGGTATAACAAGTCCAATGATCGAGTATAACAAAGGCCTTCCCGGTTGAGTATAACAAACCCTGCTTATCGAGTATAACAAAAGTCCCTGATCGAGTGTAACACATCCCCTGATCCAGGTATAACACATATTCCCTGATCGTGTATAACAAAAGTTCCCTGGTCGAGTATAGTAATGCCCCTAGTCGAGTCTAACAAGAAGTCCCCTGATCGAGTATAGCAAAGTCCCCAGATCGAGTATAACAAAGTCCCCTGATCGAGTACAACAAAGCCCCTCATCGAGTATAACAAAAGTACCCTGATCGGAGTAAGAAACTCTAAAGCCCTGGTCGAGTATAACAAAAAGTCCCCTGATCCGAGTTATAACCAAAGTTCCCTGATCCAGGCATAACAAAGACCCCCTCATCTGGTATAACAAAGTCCTTATCGAGGCATAACATAGGCCCTGTTCGATTATAACAAAGTCCCCTGATCCCGAGTATAACAAAAGTCCCTGATCGAGAGTAACACACTTAGGCCCCCGGTTGAGTATAACAAAGCCTCCTGATGGAGTATAACTTAAAGTCCCTGATCGAGTAAAACACATCCCTGATCGAGTATAACATATCCACTGATCGTGTATAGCAAAGTTCCTGGTCAGATATATTATTGCCCCTCATCGGGTGTAGCAAAGTCCCCGCATCGAGTATAACAAAGTCCCTGATCTTGTATAACAAAAGTCCCCTGGACGAGTATAACAAAGTCCCTGATCGAGTAAAACAAAGGTCCCTCATCGAGTATAGCAAGCCCCCCTGATCCAGATATTCCAAAGTCCCGCGGTCCAAGTATAACAAAGTTCCTGATCGAGAATAACAAGAATCCCCTGGTAGAGTATAAAAAGGCCCCTTATGGGTATAAAAAAAGACCCTGATCGAGTATAACAAATTCCCCTGGTTCGAGTCTAACAAAGCCCCTGATATAGTACAACAAAGGCCCTGGTTGAAGGTATAAAAAAGCCCCCTGATCGAGGTATAACAAAGTCCGTGATCGAGTATAACAAAAGGCCCCAGTTTGAGTATCAACAAAGCCTCTGCTGAAGGTATAACAAAAGTCCCCTGATCGAGTATAACACATCCCCTGATCGAGTATAACATATTATCCCTGGTCGTGTATAACAAAAGTCCTGATCGAGTATAACAAAGTCCCATGATCGAGTAATACAAGGTCCCCGGTTGAGTATAACACAGTTCCTGATCGAGAATAACCAAAGTCCCCTGGTCGAGAGTATAACAAAAGGCCCTTATGGAGTATAACAAAAAGTCCCCTGGTCGATAATAAAGGCCCTTATCGAGCATAACAAAGCTCCCTGAACAGAGTATAACAAGGCCCATCGTCGAGTATAACAAAGCCCCCTCATCGGATATTACAAAGTCCCCTGATCGAGTATAACAAAATTTGCCTGGTCCGGTATAACAAAAGACCCCATATGGAGTATAACAAAGACCTGATCGAGGTATAAGCAAAGTCCTAATCAGGTATAACAAAGTCCCTGATCGAGTAAAATAAAAAGGTCCCCGGTCGAGTATAACCGAAGTCCCCTGGTCAGGTGTAACAAAAGGCCCCTTATGGAGTATAACAAAAGACCTAATCGAGTATAAAAAAGTCCACAGTGGTATCTAAGAGATCCTCTGATCGGAGTAACAAAGGTCCCCGGCTAAGTATATCGAGTCCCCTGATCCAGTATAACAAATCCTTTTCGAGGCATAACAAAGGCCCTGTTCGGTATAACAAAGTCCATGATCCCGAGTATAGCAAGCCCCCCTCATCGAGTATAACAAAGGTCCCACATCATGAGTATAACAAAGTCCCTTATCGAGCATAACGAGTTACGGTCGAAATTATAACAAGACACCTCCTCATCCCGATTATTACAAAGTCCCCTGATCAGTATAACAAAAGTTCCTGATAGAGAATAAAGCGCTCCTGGTCATTAAGCAACGGTCCTTATGGGTATAACAAAGTCCCTGGTCGAGTATAACAAAGTCCCCTGATCGGGTATAACAAACTCCTGATCCGAGTATAACAAGGCCTCGTCATGAGTAAAACAAAGCCCCTCATCCAGATGGCTGCAAAGATCCCCTGATCCGGAAGTATAACGAAGTTCCCTGGTCAGCAGGTATATCAAAAAGGCCCCTGTAAGGTATAACAAAAGACCTGATCGAGTATAACAAAGTCCCTGATCGAGAATAACAAAGTCCCTGATCGAGAGTATAACCAAAATTGGATCAGGTATAACAAAGACCCTGGTCGAGTATAACAAAAGTCATGAGAAGCTGTATAACAAAAGCCCCTCATCAGGTATAACAAGAATCCGCTGATCCAGTATAACAAAGTCCTCTAATCAGGTACAACAAAGTCCACAGTCGAGTATAATAAAGTCACCTGAACAGGTATAACAAAGTCCGCTGATCCCGAATATAACAAATATAACAAAGTCACTCTGAACGAAAAATTATAACAAACTCCCTGGTCTAAGAGTATAACAAAGTCCCTGATCGAGTATAACTGGGGCCCTCAACGGAAGTATAACAAAAGTCACCTTATCGAGCATAGCAAAGGCCCCTGTTCAAGGAGTATAACAAAGTCCCATGGTCGAGTATAACAAAGGCCCGAGATCCGAGTATATAAAAGACCTGATGGGAGTACAACAAAGTCCCTTGATCGAGAAAACAAAGCCAACTTATCGAGTATAACAAAGTCCCTTAATCGAGTATAACAAAAGGCCCTGATCGGTATCAGCAAAGTCCTTATCGAGCATAACAAGGCCCTGTTCGAGTATAACAGAGTCCTGATCGAGTATAACAAGGCCCTGATCGAGTATATCAAAAGCCTCCTAATCGAGTATAACAGAAGGCCCCCGGTTGAGGTATAACAAAGTCCCCTGATCGAGTATAACAAAAAAGGTCACGGTTGGTATAAAGTCCCTGATCAGTATGAGTCCCTTATCAGGCATAACAAAAAGGCCCTGGTCAAGTAAAACCAAAAAAGCCCCCCTGACCGAATATTACAAAAGTCCCTAATCAAGTAGCAAAGTTCCTGATGGAGAATAACAAAGTCCCTGGTCGAGTATAACAAAGGCCCTTACGAATTATAACAAAGACCCTGATCAGGTATAACAAAGTCCTGATCGAGTATAACAAAGGTCCCGCTTATCAGTATATCAAAGCCCCTCATCGAGTATAACAAAAGTCTGAGATCAAAAGTATAACAAACTCCCGTGGTCAGGTATAACTAAGGTCCCTCATCGAGTATAACAAAGGCCCTGGTCAGGCAACAAAGTCCGTGATCGGAAGTCTCTTAAAGGCCCCTGATCGGTATAACAAGCTCCCCTCGTCGAGGTATAACGAAGGCCCCTCATCATCGGATAGTACAGAGTCCCTGATCGAGAGTAAAACAAAGTCCCTGATCGAGTATGACAAAGTCATCTGCTCGAAATTAACAAAGAGCCCCTCATCCATTAACAAGACCCCATATGGAGTATAACAAAGTCTCTGATCGGGGATAACCAAAAGCCCCCTCATCGAGTATAACGAAGTCCCTCATCGAGTATAACAAAGAGTCCCCTCATCGGAAATAAAACAAAGTCCCCTGGTCAGAGTATAACAAAAGCCCCTGATCGAGTATAACAAAGTCCCTTGATCGAGTATAACAGAATACCCAGATCCGGGTATAACAAAATTCCCCTGGTCGAGTATAACAAAATCCCTCATCGAGTATAGCAAGTCCCCTGATCAGGTAACGAGGCACCTGGTTGAGTATAACAAACCCTGCTGATGGGAGTATATCAAAAGTCCCCCCTTATCGAGTATAACACATCCCTGATCGAGTATAACATATCCCTGATCATGTATAACAAAATTCACTTTGGTGTCGAGTATAGCAATGCCCCTGATCGGTATAACAAAGTCCTGATCCGAGTATAACAAAGCCCCTGAACAGGCATAACGAAGACCCTGGTGGAAGTTTTATAAAAAGCCCCTAATCAGTATAACAAAAGAAAGCGCCACCATCGAGTATAACAAAGTCCCCTGAACTGAGTTTAACAAAGTCCCTTATCGAGTATATCAAAGCCCCTCATCGAGGTATAACAAGCCCCAAGATCGAGTATAACAAAGTTCTCTGGTCAGTATAATAAAGGTCCCCGATCAAGTATAACAAAAGGCCTTCATCGAGCATAAAAAAGCCAATGGTTGAGCGCAACAAAGGCCCCTGGTCCGGGTATAACAAAGGCCCCTGATCGAGAGTATAACAAACGCCCCGATCGAGCATAAAAAAGCCAATGGTTGAACATAACAAAGTCCCTGATCGAGGTAACAATTTCCCTGGTTCGAGTATAACAAAAGCCCTTGATATAGTACAACAAAGGCCCTGGTTGAGTATAAAAAGCCCTGATCAGGTATAACAAAGATCCCGTGATCAGAGTATTACAAAAGTCCCCAGTTGGAGTATAACACAGTTCCTGATCGAGAATAACCAAAAAAAGTCCCTGGTCAGGTATAACAAAAGGCCCTTATATGGAGCTAACAAAGTCCTAATTCAGAGTATAACAAAGGCCCTGATCGAGCAAAACAAACTCCCTGAACAGGTATAACAAGGCCCATCGTCGAGTATAAACAAAAGCCCCTCATCGGATATACAAAGTCCCTGATCGAGTATAACAAAGTTCCTGGTCCGAGTATAACAAAGGCCCTTATGGAGTAAAAGAAACACCTGATCGAGTATAACAAAGTCCCTAATCGAGTATAACAAAGTCCCTGATCGAGTATAACAAAGGTCCCCGGTCGAGTATAACAAAGTCCCCTGGTCGAGTGTAACAAAGGCCCCTTAGAGTATAACAAAGACCCTAATCGAGTATAAAAAATCCCTAATCGAGTATCACAAAGTCCTCTGATCGAGTATAACAAAGGTCCCCGGCTGAGTATATCAGAGTCCCCTGATCGAGTATAACAAATCCCCTTTTCGAGCATAACAAAGGCCCCTGTTCGAGTATAACAAAGTCCCCTGATCGAGTATAACAAAGCCCCCTCATCGAGTATAACAAAGGTCCCACATCGAGTATAACAAGTCCCTTATCGAGCATAACAAAGGCTCCTGGTCGAGTATAACAAAGACCTCCTCATCGATTATTACAAAGTCCCCTGATCAAGTATAACAAAGTTCCCTGATAGAGAATAACAAAGTCCCCTGGTCGAGTATAACAACGGTCCCTTATGGAGTATAACAAAGTCCTGGTCGAGTATAACAAAGTCCCTGATCGAGTATAACAAACTCCTGATCGAGTATAACAAGGCCCTCGTCGAGTATAACAAAGCCCTCATCGGATATTACAAGTCTGATCGAGTATAACAAAGTTTCCTGGTCGAGTATATCAAAGGCCCTTATGGAGTATAACCAAAGACCCTGATCGAGGATAACAAAGCCCCTCATCGAGTATAACAAAGTCCCTCATCGAGTATAACAATCCCCTCATCGAGTAAAACAAAGTCCCTGGTCGAGTATAACAAAAGCTGATCGAGTATAACAAAGTCCCCAGATCGAGTATAACAAATTCCCTGGTCGAGTATAACAAAATCCCTCATCGAGTATAACAAAGTCCCTGATCGAGTATAACGAAGGCCTGGTTGAGTATAACAAACCCTGCTGATGGAGTATATCAAAGTCTGATCGAGTATAACATCCCCTGATCGAAATTAACATATCCCTGATCGTGTATAACAAAATTTACTGGTCGGTATAGCAATGCCCCTGATCGAGTATAACAAAGTCCCTGATCGAGTATAACAAAGTCCCCCATCGAGTAAAACAAAGTCCCTGGTCGAGTATAACAAAGCCCCTGATCGAGTATAACAAAGTCCCCAGATCGAGTATAACAAATTCCCTGGTCGAGTATAACAAAATCCCTCATCGAGTATAACAAAGTCCCCTGATGGAGTATAACTAAGGCCCCTGGTTGAGGATAACAAACCCTGCTGATGGAGTGTATCAAAGTCCCCTGATCGAGTGATAACATATCCCCCGATCGAGTATAACATATCCCCGATCGTGTATAACAAAAACTTTACTGGTCAGAGTATAGCAACGCCCCCGATCGAGTATAACAAAGTCCCCGATCGAATATAACAAAGTCACCTGATCGAGTAAAACAAAGTCCTCATCGAGTATAAGAAAGAACCCCATCTAGCATAACAAAAGTCCCCAATCGAGCATAAATAAATTCTGGTCGAGTATAAGTAACAAAGTCCCCTGATCGAGTAAAACAAAGCACCTGGTCGAGCATATAACAAAGTCCCCTGATCGAGTTATAACAAAGCCCCTCATCGAGTGGCACATAATACTCCCTGACCGAGAGGAATAAAATTGCTCTGGTCGAGTATAACAAAGTCCCTGATCGAGTATAACAAAGTCCCCTGATCGAGTATATAACAAAGTCCCCTGATCAAACACTAGATAACAGAGACCTGCGGTCGAAGCTTTCTAGCAAAGTCCCCTAATCGAGTATAACAAAGGCCCTGATCGAGTATAACAACCCTGGTCGAGTATAATGAAGGCCCTCATCGAGTATAACAAAGCCCCTCATCGGATATTGCAGAGTTCTTGATCGAGTATTACAAAGTCCCTGATCGAGTAATATGACAAAGTCACCTGCTCGAGTATAACAGTGCCCCTGGATCAAGTATAACAAAAGACCCCATGGAATATAACAAAGACCCCTGGATCGAGTATATCAAACTCCCTCATCGAGCAACAAAAAGTCACTGATCGAGTAAAACAACAAAGTCCCCTGGTCGAGATATAACAGCGCCCCTTCGTCGAAAGAAGAAAGTCCTCTGATCGAGTATAACAAAGTCCCCTGATCGAGTATAATAAAGTCACCTGAACGAGTATAACAAAGTCCGCTGATCGAATATAACAAATATAACAAAGTCCTCTGAACGAGTATAACAAAGTCCCCTGATCGAGTATAACAAAGGCCCCTTATCGATTATAACAAAGTCCCCTGATCGAGTGTAGCATATCCCCTGATCGTGTATAACAAAGTTCCCTGGTCGAGTATAGTAATGCCCCCTGATCGAGTATAACAAACTCCCCTGATCGAGTATAACAAAGTCCCCTGATCGAGTATAACAAAGGTCCCAGTTGAGTATAACAAAGTCCCCTGATCGAGTGATACAAAGTCCCCTGGTTGAGTATAACAAAGTCCCCTTATCGAGTATAACAAAGGTCCCTCATCGAGAATAACAAAGTCCCCTTATCGAGCAAAAGAAAGTCCCCTCATCGAGTATAACAAAGTCACCTGATCGAGTAAAAGAAAGCCCCTGGTCGAGTATAACAAAGTCCCCTAATCGAGTATAACAAATCGCCCTCATCGAGTATAACAAAGTCCCCTGAACGAGTATAAAAAAGACCCCTTATCGAGTATATCAAAGCCCCCTCATCGAGTATAACAAAGTCACAAGATCGAGTAAAACAAAGTTCCCTGGTCGGGTATAACAAAGGTCCCTGATCGAGTATAACAAAGGCCCCTGATCGAGCATACAAAAGCCAATGGTTGAGCATAACAAAGTCCCCTGATCGAGTATAACAAAGTCCCCTGATCGATTATATCAAAGGTCCCCGGTTGAGTATTACAAAGTCCCCTGATCGAGTATAACAACGTCCCCTGGACGAATATAACAAAGTCCCCTCATAGAGTATAACAAAGGTCCCACATCGAGTATAACAAAGTCCCCCTATCGAGCATAACAAAGGCTCCTGGCCGAATATAACAAAGACCTCCTCATCGATTATTACAAAGTCCCCTGATCGAGTATAACAAAGTTCCCTGATAGAGAATAACAAAGTCCCCTGGTAGAGTATAACAACGGTCCCTTATGGAGTATAACAAAGTCCCCTGGTCGAGTATAACAAAGTCCCCTGATCGAGTATAACAAACTCCCCTGATCGAGTATAACAAAGGCCCCTCGTCGAGTATAACAAAGCCCCCTCATCGGATATTACAAAGTCCCCTGATCGAGTATAACAAGCTCCCCTCGTCGAGTATAACGAAGACCCCTCATCGGATAGTACAGAGTCCCCTGATCGAGTATAACAAAGTCCCCTGATCGAGTATGACAAAGTCATCTGCTCGAGTATAACAAAGGCCTCTCATCAAGTATAACAAAGACCCCATATGGAGTATAACAAAGACTCCTGATCGAGGATAACAAAGCCCCCTCATCGAGTATAACAAAGTCCCCTCATCGAGTATAACAAAGTCCCCTCATCGAGTAAAACAAAGTCCCCTGGAAGAGTATAACAAAGTCCTCAGATCGAGTATAACACATTCCCCTGGTCGAGTATAACAAAGTCCCCTGATCGAGTATATCAAATCCCCCTCATCGAGTATAACAAAGTCACCTGATCGAGTATAACAAAGGCCCCCGGTTGAGTATAACAAAGCATCCTGATCGAGTATAACAAAGTCCCCTGATCGAGTATAACACATCCCCTGATCGAGTATAACATATCCCCTGATCGTGTATAACAAAGTTCCTGGTCGAATATAGTATTGCCCCCTCATCGGGTATAGCAAAGTCACCGCATCGAGTATAACAAAGTCCCCTGATCGAGTATAACAAAGGTCCCCGGTTGAGTATAACAAAGTCCCCTGAGTTTGTATAACAAAGTCCCCTGGATGAGTATAACAAAGTCCCCTGATCGAGTATAACAAAGGTCCCTCATCGATTATAACAAAGCCCCCCTGATCGAATATTACTAAGTCCCCTGATCAAGTATAACAAAGTTCCCTGATCGAGAATAACAAAGTCCCCTGGTAGAGTATAACAAAGGCCCCTTATGGAGTATAAAAAAGACCCTGATCGAGTATAACAAAGTCCCCTGATCGAGTATAACAAAGTCACCTGATCGAGTATAACAAAGGTCCCCGGTTGAGTAAATCAAAGTCCCCTAATCGAGAATAACAAAGTCCCCTTATGATGCATAACAAAGGCCCCTGTTCGAGTATAGCAAAGTCCCCTGATCGAGAATAACAAAGCCCCGTCATTGAGTATAACAAAGTCCCCTGATCGAGTGTAGCAAATTCCCCTGGTCGAGTATAACAAAGTCCCCTGATCGAGTAAAACAAAGCCCCTGGTCGATTATAACAAAGTCCCCTGATCGAGTATAACAAAGTCCCCTGATAGAGCATAACAAAGACCCCTGTTCGAGTTTAACAAATCCCCTGAACGAGTATAACAAAGCGCCCTCATCGACTATAACAAAGTCCCCTGAACGATTATAACAAAATCCACTTATCGAGTATTTCAAAGCCCCCTCATCGAGTATAACAAAGTCCCCTGATCGAGTATAACAAAGACCCCTGGTCGAGTATAACAAAGTCCCCTGAAGGAGTATAACAGAGCCCCCTCATCGAGTATAACAAAGACCGCTGAACGAGCATAACAAAGTCCTCTGATCGAGTATAACAAAGTCCCCTGATCAAGTATAATAAAATCACCTGAACGAGTATAACAAAGTCCGCTGATCGAATATAACTAAGTCCTCTGAACGAGTATAACAAAGTCCCCTCATCGAGTATAATAAAGTCCCTGATCGAGTATAGCAAAGTCCCCTGATCGAGTATAATAAAGTTCCCTGATCGAGTATATCAAAGTCCCCTGATCGAGTATAATAAAGTCCCCTGATCAAGTATAACAAAGTCTCTGAATCGAGTATAATAAAGGCCCTGATCAAGTATGTCAAAGTATCATGATCGAGTATAACAAATTCCCCTTTTTCGAGTATAACAAATGACCCTAATATAGTACAACAAAGGCACCTGGTTGAGTATAAAAAAGCCCCCTGATCGAGTATAAAAATGTCCCCTGATCGAGTATAACAAAGGCCCTTGATCGAGTATAACAAAGTCCATGATCGAGTATAACAAAATCCCCTGATCGAGTAAATCAAATCCCCCTCATCGAGTATAACAAAGTCCCCTGATCGAGTAAAACAAAGTCCCCTGCTCGAGTATAACAAAAGCCCCTGATCGAGTAAAACAATGTCCAATGATCGAGTATAACAAAGACCCCAGATGGAGTATAACAAAGTCCCCTGATCGAGTATATCAAATCCCCCTCATCGAGTATAACAAAGTCACCTGATCGAGTAAAACAAAGTCCCCTGGTCGAGTATAACAAATTCCCCTGGTCGAGTATAACACAGTACCCTGATCGAGTATAACAAAGTCCAATGATCGAGTATAACAAAGGCCCCCGGTTGAGTATAACAAAGACTGCTTATCGAGTATAACAAAGTCCCCTGATCGAGTGTAACACATCCCCTGATCGAGTATAACATATTCCCTGATCGTGTATAACAAAGTTCCCTGGTCGAGTATAGTAATGCCCCCTGATCGAGTATAACAAAGTCCCCTGATCGAGTATAGCAAAGTCCCCTGATCGAGTATAACAAAGTCCCCTGATCGAGTACAACAAAGCCCCCTCATCGAGTATAACAAGTACCCTGGTCGAGTAAAACAAAGCCACTGGTCGAGTATAACAAAAGTCCCCTGATCGAGTATAACAAAGTCCCCTGATCGAGCATAACAAAGACCCCTCATCGAGTATAACAAAGTCCCCTTATCGAGCATAACATAGGCCCCTGTTCGATTATAACAAAGTCCCCTGATCGAGTATAACAAAGTCCCCTGATCGAGTATAACATAGGCCCCTGATCGTGTATAACAATGACCCTGATGGAGTACAACAAAGACCCTTGATCGAGGAAAACAAAGCCCCCTCATCGAGTATAACAAAGTCCCCTGATCGAGTATAACAAAGGCCCCCGGTTGAGTATAACAAAGCCTCCTGATCGAGTATAACAAAGTCCCCTAGTATAACACATCCCCTGATCGAGTATAACATATCCCCTGATCGTGTATAACAAAGTTCCTGGTCGAATATAGTATTGCCCCCTCATCGGGTATAGCAAAGTCCCCGCATCGAGTATAACAAAGTCCCCTGATCGAGTATAACAAAGGTCCCCGGTTGAGTATAACAAAGTCCCCTGAGCTTGTATAACAAAGTCCCCTGGATGAGTATAACAAAGTCCCCTGATCGAGTATAACAAAGGTCCCTCATCGATTATAACAAAGCCCCCCTGATCGAATATTACAAAGTCCCCTGATCAAGTATAACAAAGTTCCCTGATCGAGAATAACAAAGTCCCCTGGTAGAGTATAACAAAGGCCCCTTATGGAGTATAAAAAAGACCCTGATCGAGTAAAACAAAGTCCCCTGATCGAGTATAACAAAGTCCCCTGATCGAGTATAACAAAGGTCCCCGGTTGAGTAAATCAAATTCCCCTGATCGAGTATAACAAAGTCCCCTTATCAAGCATAACAAAGGCCCCTATTCGAGTATAGCAAAGTCCCCTGATCGAGAATAACAAAGCCCCGTCATTGAGTACAACAAAGTCCCCTGATCGAGTATAACAAAGTCCCCTGATAGAGCATAACAAAGACCCCTGTTCGAGTTTAACAAAGTCCCCTGAACGAGTATAACAAAGCGCCCTCATCGACTATAACAAAGTCCCCTGAACGATTATAACAAAATCCCCTTATCGAGTATTTGAAAGCCCCCTCATCGAGTATAACAAAGTCCCCTGATCGAGTATAACAAAGACCCCTGGTCGAGTATAACAAAGTCCCCTGAAGGAGTATAACAGAGCCCCCTCATCGAGTATAACAAAGACCGCTGAACGAGTATAACAAAGTCCTCTGATCGAGTATAAAAAAGTCTCCTGATCAAGTATAATAAAATCACCTGAACGAGTATAACAAAGTCCGCTGATCGAATATAACTAAGTCCTCTGAACGAATATAACAAAGTCCCCTCATCGAGTATAATAAAGTCCCTGATCGAGTATAACAAAGTCCCCTGATCGAGTATAATAAAGTTCCCTGATCGAGTATAACAAAGTCCCCTGATCGAGTATAATAAAGTTCCCTGATCGAGTATATTAAAGTCCCCTGATCGAGTATAATAAAGTACCCTGATCAAGTATAACAAAGTCTCTGAATCGAGTATAATAAAGGCCCTGATCAAGTATGTCAAAGTATCATGATCGAGTATAACAAATTCCCCTTTTTCGAGTATAACAAATGACCCTAATATAGTACAACAAAGGCACATGGTTGAGTATAAAAAAGCCCCCTGATCGAGTATAAAAATGTCCCCTGATCGAGTATAACAACGGCCTTTGTTCGAGTATAACAAAGTCCATGATCGAGTATAACAAAATCCCCTGATCGAGTAAATCAAATCCCCCTCATCGAGTATAACAAAGTCCCCTGATCGAATAAAACAAAGTCCCCTGGTCGAGTATAAAAAAGCCCCCTGAACGAGTATTACAAAGCCCCCTGACGGAGTACAAGAAATACCACTGGTCGAGCATAACAAAGGACCCTTGTCGGGTATAACAAAGTCCCCTAGTCGAGTATAACAAAGCCCCCTCACTGAGTATAACAAAGTCCCCTCTTCGAGTATAACAAAATCCCCTGATCGAGTATATCAAATCCCCCTCATCGACTATAACAAAGTCCCTTGATCGAGTAAATAAAGTCCCCTGGTCGAGTATAACAAAGGCCCCTGATCGAGTATAACAAAGTCCCCTGATCGAGTATAACAAAGTCCCCAGATCGAGTATAACAAAGGACCCTGGTCGAGTATAACAAAGTCCCCTCATCGAGTATAACAAAGGCTCCCGGTTGAGTATAACAAACCCTGCTGATGGAGTATAACAAAGTCCCCTAATCGAGTATAACACATCCCCTGATCGAGTATAACATATCACCTGATCGTGTATAACAAAATTCCCTGGTCGAGTATAGTAATGCCCCCTGATCGAGTATAACAAAGTCCCCTGTTCGAGTATAACAAAGTCCCCTGATCGAGTAAAACAAAGTCCCCTGATCGAGTATAACAAAAGCCCATGATCAAGTATAAGAAATTCCGCTGATCGAGTATAACAAAGTCCTCTGATCGAGTATAATAAAGTCACCTGAACGAGTATAACAAAGTCCGCTGATCGAATATAACAAATATAACAAAGTCCTCTGAACGAGTATAACAAAGTCCCCTGATCAAGAATAACAAAGGCCCCTTATCGATTATAACAAAGTCCCCTGATCGAGTATAACAAAGTCACCTGATCGAGTAAAACAAAGTCCCCTGATCGAGTATAAGAAAGAACCCTCATCTAGTATAACAAAGTCCCCTGATCGAGTATAACAAATTCCCCTGGTCGAGTATAACAAAGTCCCCTGATCGAGTAAAACAAAGCACCTGGTCGAGTATAACAAAGTCCCCTAATCGAGTATAACAAAGCCCCCTCATCGAGTATAACAAAGTCCCCTGATCGAGTATAACAAATTCCTCTGGTCGAGTATAACAAAGTCCCCTGAACGAGTATAACAAAGTCCCCTGTTCGAGTATAACAAAGTCCCCTGATCAAGCATAACAAAGACCTATGGTCGAGTTTAGCAAAGTCCCCTAATCGAGTATAACAAAGGCCCATGATCGAGTATAACGAAGGCCCCTCATCGAATATAACAAAGCCCCCTCATCGGGTATTACAGAGTTCCCTGATCGAGTATAACAAAGTCCCCTGATCGAGTATGACAAACTCACCTGCTCGAGTATAACAAAAGCCCCTGATCAAGTATAATAAAGACCCCAGGTGGAGTATAACAAAGTCCCCTGATCGAGTATAACAAAGGCCCCTCGTCGAGTATAACAAAGTCCCCTGATCGAGTATAACAAAGTCCCCTGATCGAGTATAACAAATTCCCCTGGTCGAGTATAACAAAGTACCCTGATCGAGTATAATAAAGTCCAATGATCGAGTATAACAAAGGCCCCCGGTTGTGTATAACAAAGCCTGCTGATCGAGTATAACAAAGTCCCCTGATCGAGTGTAACACATCCCCTGATCGAGAATAACATATCCCCTGATCGTGTATAACAAAGTTCCCTGGTCGAGTATAGTAATGCCCCCTGATCGAGTATAACAAAGTCCCCTGATCGAGTATAACAAAGTCCCCTGATCGAGTACAACAAAGCCCCCTCATCGAGTATAACAAAGTACCCTGATCGAATAAAACAAAGCCCCTGGTCGAGTATAACAAAAGTCCCCTGATCGAGTATAACAAAGTCCCTGATCGAGCATAACAAAGACCCTCATCGAGTATAACAAAGTCCCCTTATCGAGCATAATATAGGCCCCTGTTCGATTATAACAAAGTCCCCTGATCGAGTATAACAAAGTCCCTGATCGAGTATAACATAGGCCCCTGATCGTGTATAACAAAGACCCTGATGGAGTACAACCAAGACCCTTGATCGAGGAAAACAAAGCCCCCTCATCGAGTATAACAAAGTCCCCTGATCGAGTATAACAAAGGCCCCCGGTTAAGTATAACAAAGCCTCCTGATCGAGTATAACAAAGTCCCCTGATCGATTATAAAAAAAGTCAGCTGATCGAGTATAAAACATCCCCTGATCAAGTATAGCATATCCCCTGATCGTGTATAACAAAGTTCCCTAGTCGAATATAGTAATGCCCCCTGATCGAGTATAACAAACTCCCCTGATCGAGTATAACAAAGTCCCCTGATCGAGAATAACAAAGGTCCCGGTTGAGTATAACAAAGTCCCCTGATCGAGTGTTACAAAGTCCCCTGGTCGAGTATAACAAAGTCCCCTTATCGAGTATAACAAAGGTCCCTCATCGAGAATAACAAAGTCCCCTTATCGAGCATAAGAAAGTCCCCTCATCGAGCATAACAAAGTCCCCTGATCGAGTAAAACAAAGCCCCTGGTCGAGTATAACAAAGTCCCCTAATCGAGTATAACAAATCGCCCTCATCGAGTATAACAAAGTCCCCTTATCGAGTATATCAAAGCCCCCTCATCGAGTATAACAAAGTCCCAAGATCGAGTATAACAAAGTTCCCTGGTCGAGTATAACAAAGTCCCCTGATCGAGTATAACAAAAGTCCCTGATATAGTACAACAAAGGCCCCTGGTTGAGTATAAAAAAGTCCCCTGATCGAGTATAACAAAGTCCCGTGATCGAGTATAACAAAGGCCCCCGGTTGAGTATAACAAAGCCTCCTCCTCGAGTATAACAAAGTCCCCTCATCGAGTATAACACATCCCCTGATCGAGTATAACATATCCCCTGATCATGTATAACAAAGTCCCCTGATCGAGTATAACAAAGTCCCCTGATCGAGTATAACAAAGGTCCCCGGTTGAGTATAACAAAGTCCCTGATCGAGCTTAACAACGTCCCCTGGACGAGTATAACAAAGTCCCCTCATCGAGTATAACAAAGGTCCGTCATCGAGTACAACAAAGTCCCAATATCGAGCATAACAAAGGCCCCTGGTCGAGTATAACAAAGACTTCCTCATCGAATATTACAAAGTCCCCTGATCAAGTATAACAAAGTTCCCTGATCGAAAATAACAAAGTCCCCTGGTCGACTATAACAAAGGCCCCTGATCGAGTATAACAAACTCCCCTAATCGAGTATAACAAAGGCCCCTCGTCGAGTATAACAAAGCCCCGTCATCGAATATTCCAAAGTCCCCTGATCGAGTATAACAAAGTCCCCTGGTCGAGTATAACAAAGGCCCCTTATGGAGTATAACAAAGACTTCCTCATCGAATATTACAAAGTCCCCTGATCAAGTATAACAAAGTTCCCTGATCGAGAATAACAAAGTCCCCTGGTCGACTATAACAAAGGCCCCTGATCGAGTATAACAAACTCCCCTAATCGAGTATAACAAAGGCCCCTCGTCAAGTATAACAAAGCCCCGTCATCGAATATTCCAAAGTCCCCTGATCGAGTATAACAAAGTCCCTGATCGAGTATAACAAAGGCCCCTTATGGAGTATAACAAAGACCCTGATCGAGTATAACAAAGTCCCCTGATCGAGTATAACAAAGTCCCTGATCGAGTATAACAAAGGTCCCCGGTCGAGTATAACAAAGTCCCCTGATCGAGTATAACAAAGGGCCCTCATCGAGTATAACAAAGTCCCCTTATCGAGCATAACAAAGGCCCCTGTTCGAGTATAACAAAGTCCCCTGATCGAGTATAACAAAGTACCTTGATCGAGGAAAACAAAGCCCCCTTATCGAGTATAACAAAGTCCCTTGATCGAGTATAACAATGGCCCCTGATCGAGTATAACAAAGTCCCTTGATCGAGCATAGCAAAGACCCCTGGTGGAGTATAACAAAGCCCCCTTATCGAGTATAACAAAGTCCCCTGATCGAGTATAACAAAGTCCTCTGATCGAGTATAACAAAGTCCCCTGATCGAGTATAATAAAGTCACCTGAACGAGTATAACAAAGTCCGCTGATCGAATATAACAAATATAACAAAGTCCTCTGAACGAGTATAACAAAGTCCCCTGATCGAGTATAACGAAGGCCCCTTATCGATTATAACAAAGTCCCCTGATCGAGTATAACAAATCGCCCTCATCGAGTATAACAAAGTCCCCTGGTCGAGTATAACAAAGGCCCCTTATGGAGTATAACAAAGACCCTGATCGAGTATAACAAAGTCCCAAGATCGAGTATAACAAAGTTCCGTGGTCGAGTATAACAAAGTCCCCTGATCGAGTATAACAAAAGTCCCTGTTATAGTACAACAAAGGCCCCTGGTTGAGTATAAAAAAGCCCCCTGATCGAGTATAACAAAGTCCCGTGATCGAGTATAACAAAGGCCCCCGGTTGAGTATAACAAAGCCTCCTCCTCGAGTATAACAAAGTCCCCTCATCGAGTATAACACATCCCCTGATCGAGTATAATATATCCCCTGATCATGTATAACAAAGTCCCCTGATCGAGTATAACAAAGTCCCCTAATCGAGCATAACAAAGGTCCCCGGTTGAGTATAACAAAGTCCCTGATCGAGTATAACATAGTCCCCTCATCGAGTATAACAAAGGTCCGTCATCGAGTACAACAAAGTCCCAATATCGAGCATAACAAAGGCCCCTGGTCGAGTATAACAAAGACTTCCTCATCGAATATTACAAAGTCCCCTAATCAAGTATAACAAAGTTCCCTGATCGAGAATAACAAAGTCCCCTGGTCGACTATAACAAAGGCCCCTGATCGAGTATAACAAACTCCCCTAATCGAGTATAACAAAGGCCCCTCGTCGAGTATAGCAAAGCCCCGTCATCGAATATTCCAAAGTCCCCTGATCGAGTATAACAAAGTCCCCTGGTCGAGTATAACAAAGGCCCCTTATGGAGTATAACAAAGACCCTGATCGAGTATAACAAAGTCCCCTGATCGAGTATAACAAAGTCCCCTGATCGAGTATAACAAAGGTCCCCGGTCGAGTATAACAAAGTCCCCTGATCGAGTATAACAAAGGGCCCTCATCGAGTATAACAAAGTCCCCTTATCGAGCATAACAAAGGCCCCTGTTCGAGTATAACAAAGTCCCCTGATCGAGTATAACAAAGCCCCCTGATCGAGTATAACAAAGTCCCCTGGTCGAGTATAACAAAGGCCCGTGATCGAGTATAACAAATACCCTGATGGAGTACAACAAAGTCCCTTGATCGAGGAAAACAAAGCCCCCTTATTGAGTATAACAAAGTCCCTTGATCGAGTATAACAATGGCCCCTGATCGAGTATAACAAAGTCCCTTGATCGAGCATAGCAAAGACCCCTGGTGGAGTATAACAAAGCCCCCTTATCGAGTATAACAAAGTCCCCTGATCGAGTATAACAAAGTCCTCTGATCGAGTATAACAAAGTCCCCTGATCGAGTATAATAAAGTCACCTGAACGAGTATAACAAAGTCCGCTGATCGAATATAACAAATATAACAAAGTCCTCTGAACGAGTATAACAAAGTCCCCTGATCGAGTATAACGAAGGCCCCTTATCGATTATAACAAAGTCCCCTGATCGAGTATAACAAATCGCCCTCATCGAGTATAACAAAGTCCCCTGGTCGAGTATAACAAAGGCCCCTTATGGAGTATAACAAAGACCCTGATCGAGTATAACAAAGTCCCCTGATCGAGTATAACAAAGGCCCCTGATCGAGTATAACAAATGACCCTGGTTGAGCATAACAAATGCCCCTGGTCGAGCAGAACGAATCCTCCTTATCGAGTATAACAAAGTCCCCTGATTGAATATAACAAAGCCCCCTCATCAAGTATAATAAAGTCCCCTGATCGAGTATAACAAAGTCCCCTGGTCGAGTATAACAAAGGCCCCTGATCGAGTATAACAAAAGTCCCTAATATAGTACAACAAAGGCCCCTTGTTGAGTATAAAAAAGCCCCCTGATCGTGTATAACAAATTCCCTTATCGAGCATAACAAAGGCCCCTGTTCGAGAATAACAAAGTCCCCTGATCGAGTATAACAAAAGTCCCTGATATAGTACAACAAAGGCCCCTGGTTGAGTATAAAAAAGCCCCCTTATCGAGTATAACAAAGTCCCGTGATCGAGTATAACAAAGGCCCCCGGTTGAGTATAACAAAGCCTCCTGCTCGAGTATAACAAAGTCCCCTCATCGAGTATAACACATCCCCTCATCGAGTATAACATATCCCCTGATCGTGTATAACAAAGTCCCCTGATCGAGTATAACAAAGTCCACTGATCGAGTATAACAAAGGTCCCCGGTTGAGTATAACAAAGCCCCTGATCGAGTATAACAACGTCCCCTGGACGAGTATAACAAAGTCCCCTCATCGAGTATAACAAAGATCCGTCATCGAGTACAACAAAGTCCCCTTATCGAGCATAACAAAGGCCCCAGGTCGAGTATAACAAAGACCTGCTCATCGAATATTACAAAGTCCCCTAATCGAGTATAACAAAGGCTCCTCGTCGAATATAACAAAGCCCCCTCATCGAATATTACAAAGTCCCCTGATCGAGTATAACAAAGTCCCCTGGTCGAGTATAACAAAGGCCCCTTATGGAGTATAACAAAGACCCTGATCGAGTATAACAAAGTCCCCTGATCGAGTATAACAAAGTCCCCTAATCGAGTATAACAAAGGTCCCCGGTCGAGTATAACAAAGTCCCATGATCGAGTATAACAAAGGGCCCTAATCGAGTATAACAAAGTCCCCTTATCGAGCATAACAAATGCCCCTGTTCGAGTATAGCAAAGTCCCCTGATCGAGTATAACAAAGCCTCCTGATCGAGTATAACAAAGTCCCCTGGTCGAGTATAAAAAAGGCCCGCGATCGAGTATAACAAAGACCCTGATGGAGTACAACAAAGTCCGTTGATCGAGGAAAACAAAGCCCTCTTATCGAGTATAACAAAGTCCCTTGATCGAGTATAACAGAGGCCCCTGATCGGGTATAACAAAGTCCCTTGATCGAGCATAGCAAAGACCCCTGGTCGAGTATAACAAAGCCCCCTTATCGAGTATAACAAAGTCCCCTGATCGAGTATAATAAAGTCACCTGAACGAGTATAACAAAGTCCGCTGATCGCATACAACAAATATAACAAAGTCCTCTGAACGAGTATAACAAATTCCCCTGATCGAGTATAACAAAGGCCCTTTATCGATTATAACAAAGTCCCCTGATCGAGTATAACAAAGTCCCCTGATCGAGTATAACAAAGTCAGCTGATCGAGTATAAGACATCCCCTGATCGAGTATAGCATATCCCCTGATCGTGTATAACAAAGTTCCCTGGTCGAGTATAATAATGCCCCCTGATCGAGTATAACAAACTCCCCTGATCGAGTATAACAAAGCCCCCTGATCGAGTATAACAAAGGTCCCGGTTGAGTATAACAAAGTCCCCTGATCGTGTGTTACAAAGTCCCCTGATCGAGTCTAACAAAGCCCCCTGAATGAGTATAACAAAGTCCCCAGGTCGAGTATAACAAAGGCCCGTGATCGAGTATATTAAAGACCCTGATGGAGTACAACAAAGTCCCTTGATCGAGGAAAACAAAGCCCCCTTATCGAGTATAACAAAGTCCCTTGATCGAGTATAACAATGGCCCCTGATCGAGTATAACAAAGTCCCTTGGTCGAGCATAGCAAAGACCCCTGGTGGAGTATAACAAAGCCCCCTTATCGAGTATAACAAAGTCCCCTGATCGAGTATAACAAAGTCCTCTGATCGAGTATAACAAAGTCCCCTGATCGAGTATAACAAAGTCACCTGAACGAGTATAACAAAGTCCGCTGATCGAATATAACAAATATAACAAAGTCCTCTGAACGAGTATAACAAAGTCCCCTGATCGAGTATAACAAAGGCCCCTTATCGATTATAACCATGTCCCCTGATCGAGTATAACAAATCGCCCTCATCGAGTATAACAAAGTCCCCTGAACGAGTATAACAAAGTCCCCTCATCGAGTATAACAAAGTCCCCTGATCGAGTAAAACAAAGCCCCTGGTCGAGTATAACAAAGTCCCCTAATCGAGTATAACAAATCGCCCTCATCGAGTATAACAAAGTCCCCTGAACGAGTATAACAAAGTCCCCTTATCGAGTATATCAAAGCCCCCTCATCGAGTATAACAAAGTCCCAAGATCGAATATAACAAAGTTCCGTGGTCGAGTATAAGAAAGGTCCCTGATCGAGTATAACAAAGGCCCCTGATCGAGCATAAAAAAAGCCAATGGTTGAGCATAACAATGTCCCCTGATCGAGTATAACAAAGTCCCCTGATCGATTATAACAAAGGTCCCCGGTTGAGTATAACAAAGTCCCCTGATCGAGTATAACAACGTCCCCTGGACGAGAATAACAAAGTCCTCTCATCGAGGATAACAAAGTCCCCTTATCGAGCATAACAAAGGCCCCTGTTCGAGTATAACAAAGTCCCCTGATCGAGTATAACAAAGGCCCCTGATCGAGTATAACAAAGGCCCCTGGTTGAGCATAACAAATGCCCCTAGTCGAGCAGAACGAAGCCTCCTCATCGAGTATAACAAAGTCCCATGATTGAATATAACAAAGCCCCCTCATCAAGTATAATAAAGTCCCCTGATCGAGTATAACAAAGTCCCCTGATCGAGTATAACAAAGGCCCCTGATCGAGTAATGTACCCCCATCGACCATAACAAAGGCCCCTGTTCGAGAATAACAAAGTCTCCTGATCGAGTATAACAAAAGTCCCTGATATAGTACAACAAAGGCCCCTGGTTGAGTATAAAAAAGCCCCCTGATCGAGTATAACAAAGTCCCGTGATCGAGTATAACAAAGGCCCCCGGTTGAGTATAACAAAGCCTCCTGCTCGAGTATAACAAAGTCCCCTCCTCGAGTATAACACATCCCCTCATCGAGTATAACATATCCCCTGATCGTGTATAACAAAGTCCCCTGATCGAGTATAACAAAGTCCCCTGATCGTGTATGACAAAGGTCCCCGGTTGAGTATAACAAAGTCCCTGATCGAGTATAACAACGTCCCCTGGACGAGTATAACAAAGTCCCCTCATCGAGTATAACAAAGGTCCCTGGTCGAGTATAACAAAGACCTGCTCATCGAATATTACAAAGTCCCCTAATCGAGTATAACAAAGGCCCCTCGTCGAGTATAACAAAGCCCCCTCATCGAATATTACAAAGTCCCCTGATCGAGTATAACAAAGTCCCCTGGTCGAGTATAACAAAGGCCCCTTATGGAGTATAACAATAGGGTGTGTCATAGGAGGGAAGATCAGCTAAAACTAATGGCCCATCACTTTTTTGGTAGATTTTAGTGTATATAAACAGAAAATAATTTCAGTTTCAATATTTTGCAACCTTTTGCTAGGTAAATTTTAGCGTGAAATTTATCGAAAATCTAACGTACAGCTGCATTAGTGCATTACAATTAAATAGTGAACATTGCTTTCTGACTTCATTCTTTAGCAAAACAACTAACAATATTTTTTTCTGTTTCAGATTCTGATGCATTTATAAGTTGATAATATTTGCGATGGCTGCTTGTGTCAGGACGAGGAACCAAAAATCCAGCCATCTCAGTTACTATCTTGGGTCTGGGAGAGAGCTCCTGAAGTCGGAGTTGCCTACATTGAGAGATGCTTTGAGATACGGTGTTTTAATCAGGCAAATCAGTGAAAAGAACCAAAGAACTTACACAAACAAAGACATTGCCAGATATGACCAAAGCTGTCTTGGCACAGTAAACCCTGGCTAACGCTCAGTTCAAGCCTCCAGTCATAACAAGTCAGAAGACAAGTGAGAGACTGCTAGCCAGTTGGGAAAAAGTAAGAGATATCTCTTTGGGAGAGGAAAATGCAGTTAAGGACAGCTTTGCCAAGCAACTGGACCAGTTATTTGACATAATTATTTTGCAAGGCTCAATTGTTCTTCTGTCCTGAGTTTGATGCGATCGTGACTGTAAATCCGGAGGCCCACATCTCCTGTATTTGCAAGCGTGAACTGAAGATTCCTGTGATCGTACTGGCATTTGTCAAAGCACAGAGAGAGAAGACTGGCAGTATAGGGGCTCTCATGATTTCTAGCCAAGATATTCCGGAGTCCAAGAGACAGGAGGCTGCCACAGAGAGACAGAAGAGGAGAAGAGTTGCCGAGGAAAAGAGACTTGAGAAGGCCCAGGGTGAGGTAAAAAAGGCAGATGATTGGAGTCAAGCTGATTCAGAGTTTAATGACTTCCCCATGGCTAATCCGAGTGCTGACCAGGAGAATAGTGACTTTGTCCCTAACCCAGAAAATAATGATCCCAAACCTTCCAGGCATAAGATTCGAAATAGGAAAGATATCCCGAGCATAGCTCTGGCCAGCATGCGACACCACACTGGTCTCAGAGAAACTGCAGAGATAGCAACAGCTGCCTGGATTGACGGTGGTTTGAAAACACCTGATGATGTTCACCTGGTGATAGATCATAACAAAGTAAGGAGAGCTCAGGAGAAACTTGTCAGTAACCTAGAAGAGGAGTTTGATAAGGGGATAAGAGAAAATGGAATCAATTGTTTGTTCTTTGATGGGAGAAGGGATGACACTAAAGTGTTCATGAAAGTTGGAGATTCTGACAAGTTGTTCCCTGCCATGGTGAAGGAGGAACACTACTCCTGCTGCAGTGTACCAGGAGGGAAGTATTTGTGGCATTTCACCCCAGAGAAAGATGACATCAGGAAACCAGCTGAGATAGTGGCAGATAACATTGTGAACTGGCTCAGAGAGAAGAACGTAGACCAGACCCTGCAGGCCATTGAAGGGGACAGCACCAACACGAACACAGGGTGGCAAGGGGGGGTCATACAGTGGATAGAGCGGAAGATTGGGAGGAAGCTGGTCTGGATTGTTTGTGACCTCCACACCAACGAGTTGCCACTCAGACATCTGATCCAGGAGCTGGATGGCAAGACTCTTTCAAACAACAGATGGTCTGGTCCTTCTGGCAAGATGCTGACTCTGCCACTGAGTTAGAAATAAATCCGAGCTTTGAAAAAATCACAGTTGGCCCTCCACTCGTTGAGCTTGCACATACTGTCATTGACGACCTGAGTACTGACCAGTACTATGGTTACATGATTTGCAGTGCCATCAAAACTGGGGTCATGCCTGATAGACTTGCTTACCTGCAGATAGGTCCAGTCTCACATTCTAGGTGGCTCACAACGGCTCTCAGGTTCTGCAGAATTTGGGTCGCTCATCATAAACTGAATGGGAACCAGCTTCACAACCTAAGACTTATTGTCCAATTCATCGTGAGTGTCTACTTGCCAAATTGGTTCAACACCAAGGTCAAGTCATCGTTCTCCGGTGGTCCGAGGCATGTTCTCTGCCAGCTTGAGCTCCTGAGGAGTCAGCCAAGGAAGGTTGTTCAGATTGTGGAGCAGACTGTGAGGAGATCTTCCTGGTATGCTCATCCCGAGGCAGTTCTGCAGACAATGCTCTGCAGTAAGGATGAGGAGGAGAGAAGAGTGGCAGTCAAAAAGATCTTGGATACGAGACTTATGAGAGGATCTGGGCATGACGAATCAGTTGGTGACGATTCCTTCAGGGTCAGGAAGACTCCTGAAGTCAATCTAGGTGCCAAGACCCTCACTGATCTCATAGATCTGGATAACATCCAGGCTGGCAGTGAGCCCCCCCTTACCTGCAGCCTCGCCAATGTTCAAGTCAGAGCTTTCCTGGACAACCCCATGCATGTCCCTGCCTGGCCCTCGCACACTCAGAGTATAGAGCGTTGTGTACAGCAAGTGAGCGAGGCCAGCAGTCACGTGTACAGCCAGGAGAGGAGGGAAGGCTACATCTGAGCTCAGGTGGTCAGCAGGGAGGTGATGAGTAGAAACAGAAGCAAGAAAGACATTTTCTCTATGGTGTGCAGCAACACCGGGTCGTAGTAGTAAAACCGGTTTTTGTATTTGATGATTTTGTTTTCTAAAGGAATATTAAATTTAATAAATGTGTCAAGATCATTCGATTCACTATTCTGGATCATTTTCATCCTAATAAATTAACCTGGTACATTTACTTTACTTTAAATAAGCTATTTAGTGGTGTTGGTAAAAGGGTGGGAATACTGAATTTTCATAAGATTTCAAGTTAAAATTTACCTAGCGAAAAATGAAAACTTTTCAAATCCGAAGATATCACATGATTCTGCACATAGAACTACATCATTAATACCATGGGCCGATTTTTCAAACTCAAAAAAAAAAAATTCGCCTCCGTATGACACACCCTAGTATAACAAAGACCCTGATCGAGTATAACAAAGTCCCCTGATCGAGTATAACAAAGTCCCCTGATCGAGTATAACAAAGGTCCCCGGTCGAGTATAACAAAGTCCCCTGATCGAGTATAACAAAGGGCCCTCATCGAGTTTAACAAAGTCCCCTTATCGAGCATAACAAAGGCCCCTGTTCGAGTATAGCAAAGTCCCCTGATCGAGTATAACAAAGCCCCCTGATCGAGTATAACAAAGTCCCCTAGTCGAGTATAAAAAAGGCCCGTGATCGAGTATAACAAAGACCCTGATGGAGTACAACAAAGTCCCTTGATCGAGGAAAACAAAGCCCCCTTATCGAGTATAACAAAGTCCCTTGATCGAGTATAACAAAGGCCCCTGATCGAGCATAACAAAGTCCTTTGATCGAGCATAGCAAAGACCCCTGGTCGAGTATAACAAAGCCCCCTTATCGAGTATAACAAAGTCCCCTGATCGAGTAAAATAAAGTCACCTGAACGAGTTTATACTCGTCCGCTGATCGAATATAACAAATATAACAAAGTCCTCTGAACGAGTATAACAAAGTCCCCTGATTGAGTATAACAAAGGCCCTTTATCGATTATAACAAAGTCCCCTGATCGAGTATAACAAAGTCCCCTGATCGAGTATAACAAAGTCAGCTGATCGAGTATAAGACATCCCCTGATCGAGTATAGCATATCCCCTGATCGTGTATAACAAAGTTCCCTGGTCGAGTATAGTAATGCCCCCTGATCGAGTATAACAAACTCCCCTGATCGAGTATAACAAAGTCCCCTGATCGAGTATAACAAAGGTCCCGGTTGAGTATAACAAAGTCCCCTGATCGTGTGTTACAAAGTCCCCTGGTCGAGTATAACAAAGTCCCCTTATCGAGTATAACAAATGTCCCTCATCGAGAATAACAAAGTCCCCTTATCGAGCATAAGAAAGTCCCCTCATCAAGTATAACAATGTCCCCTGATCGAGTAAAACAAAGCCCCTGGTCGAGTATAACAAAGAACCCTAATCGAGTATAACAAATCGCCCTCATCGAGTATAACAAAGTCCCCTGAACGAGTATAAAAAAGACCCCTTATCGAGTATATCAAAGCCCCCTCATCGAGTATAACAAAGTCAAAAGATCGAGTATAACAAAGTTCCCTGGTCGGGTATAACAAAGGTCACTAATCGAGTATAACAAAGGCCCCTGATCGAGCATAAAAAAGCCAATGGTTGAGCATAACAAAGTCCCCTGATCGAGTATAACAAAGTCCCCTGATCGATTATATCAAAGGTCCCCGGTTGAGTATAACAAAGTCCCCTGATCGAGTATAACAACGTCCCCTGGACGAATATAACAAAGTCCCCTCATCGCGTATAACAAAGGTCCCTCATCGAGTATAACAAAGTCCCCTTATTGAGCATAACAAAATCCCCTGTTCGAGTATAACAAAGTCCCCTGATCGAGTATAACAAATGCCCCAGATCGAGTATAATAAAGTCCCCTGATCGAGTATAACAAAGTTCCCTGGTCGAGTATAACAAAGGCCCCTGATCGAGTATAACAAAGTCCCCTCATCGAGTATACACAAAGTCCCCTGATCGAGTATAACAAAGTCAGCTGATCGAGTATAAGACATCCCTGATCGAGTATATGCATATCCCCTGATCGTGTATAACAAAGTTCCCTGGTCGAGTATAGTAATGCCCCTGATCATATATAACAAACTCCCCTGATCGAGTATAACAAAGTCCCCTGATCGAGTATAACAAAGGTCCCGGTTGAGTATACAAAGTCCCCTGATCGTGTGTTACAAAGTCCCCTGGTCGAGTATAACAAAAGTCCCCTTATCGAGTATAACAAATGTCCTCATCGAGAATAACAAAGTCCCCCTTTATCGAGCATAAGAAAGTCCTCATCAAGTATAACAAAGTCCCCTGATCGAGTAAAACAAAGCCCCTGGTCGAGTATAACAAAGAACCCTAATCGAGTATAACAAATCGCCCTCATCGAGTATGCAACAAAGTCCCCTGAACGAGTATAAAAGACCCTTATCGAGTATATCAAAGCCCCTCATCGAGTATAACAAAGTCAAAAGATCGATATAACAGGCCCCTGATCGAGCATAAAAAGCCAATGGTTGAGCATCAAAGTCCCCTGATCGAGTATAACAAAGTCCCCTGATCGATTATATCAAAGGTCCCCGGTTGAGTATAACAAAGTCCCCTGATCGAGTATAACAACGTCCCCTGGACGAATATAACAAAGTCCCCTCATCGCGTATAACAAAGGTCCCTCATCGAGTATAACAAAGTCCCCTTATTGAGCATAACAAAATCCCCTGTTCGAGTATAACAAAGTCCCCTGATCGAGTATAACAAATGCCCCAGATCGAGTATAATAAAGTCCCCTGATCGAGTATAACAAAGTTCCCTGGTCGAGTATAACAAAGGCCCCTGATCGAGTATAACAAAGTCCCCTCATCGAGTATACACAAAGTCCCCTGATCGAGTATAACAAAGTCAGCTGATCGAGTATAACACATCCCCTGATCGAGTATGACATATCCCCTGATCGTGTATAACAAAGTTCCCTGGTCGAGTATAGTAATGCCCCCTGATCGAGTATAAGAAGATCCCCTGATCGAGTATAACAAAGCTCCCGGTTGAGTATAACAAAGTCCCCTGATCGAGTGTTACAAAGTCCCCTGGTCGAGTATAACAAAGTCCCCTTATCGAGTATAACAAAAGTCCCTCATCGAGAATAACAAAGTCCCTTTATCGAGCATTAGAAAGTCCCCTGATCGAGTATAACAAAGTCCCCTGATCGAGTAAAATAAAGTTCCCTGTTCGAGCATAACAAAGTCCCCTGATCGAGTATAACAAAGCCACCTCATCGAGTATAACAAAGTCCCCTGATCGAGTAAAACAAAGCCCCTGGTCGAGTATAACAAAGTCCCCTAATCGAGTATAACAAATTCCCCTGATCGAGCAAAACCTCCTTCCCCCCTGTCACTAGCATTTTTCTGTTCTGTTCTTCAGTATAACAAAGGCCCCTGATCGAGCATAAAAAAAGCCAATGGTTGAGCATAACAAAGGCCCCTGATCGAGTATAACAAAGGCCCCGAATCGAGTATAACAGACTCCCCTGATCGAGTATAACGAAGGCCCCTCATCGGTATTACAAAGCCCCCCTCATCGGATATTACAAAGTCCCCTGATCGAGTATAACAAAGTCCCCTGATCGAGTATGACAAAGTCACCTGCTCGAGTATAACAAAGACCCCTGATCAAGTATAACAAAGACCCCAGATGGAGTATAACAAAGTCCCCTGATCGAGGATAACAATGCTCCCGCATCGAGTGTAAGAAAGTCCCATGATCGAGTATAACGAAGTCCCCTGATCGAGTATAACAACGTCCCCTGGACGAGTATAACAAAGACCCCTGATCGAGTATAACAAAGGTCCCTCATCGATTATAACAAAGTCCCCTTATCGAGCATAACAAAGGCCCCTGGTCGAGCATAACAAAGCCCCCATGATCGAATATTACAAAGTCCCCTGATCAAGTATAACAAAGTCCCTGATCGAGAATAACAAATGCCCCTTATGGAGTATAACAAACACCCTGATCGAGTATAACAAAGTCCCCTGATCGAGTATAACAAAGTCCCCTGATCGAGTATAAACAAAGGTCCCCGGTTGAGTATAACAATGTCCCCCGATCGAGTATAACAAAGTCCCTTAATCGAGTATAATAAAGGCCCTGATCGAGTATAACAAAGTCTCATGATCGAGTATAACAAATTCCCCTGGTTCGAGTATAACAAAAGTCCCTGATATAGTACAACAAAGGCCCCTGGTTGAGTATAAAAAAGCCCCCTGATCGAGTATAACAAAGTCCCGTGATCGAGTATAACAAAGGCCCCCGGTTGAGTATAACAAAGCCTCCTGCTCGAGTATAACAAAGTCCCCTCATCGAGTATAACAAAGTCCCCTGATCGAGTATAACAAAGTCTCCTGATTGAGTATAGCAAAAGCCCCCGGTTGAGTATAATAAAGCCTCCTCATCGAGTATAACAAAGTCCCCTGATCGTGTATAACACATCCCCTGATAGAGTATAACATATCCCCTGATCGTTTATAACAAAGTAACTGGTCGAGTATAGTAATGCGCCCTCATCGAGTATAACAAAGTCCCCTTATCGAGTATAACAAAGTCCCCTGATCGAGTATAACAAAGGTCCTCGGTTGAGTATAACAAAGTCCCCTGATCGAGTATAAGAAAGTCCCCTTATCGAGCATAACAAAGGCCCCTGGTCGAGTAAAACAGAGCCCCCCTGATCGAATATTACAAAATCCCCTGATCAAGTATAACAAAGTTCCCTGATCGAGAATAACAAAGTCCCCTGGTCGAGTATAACAAAGGCCCCTTACGGAGTATAACAAAGACCCTGATCGAGTATAAAAAAGTCCCCTGATCGAGTATAACAAAGTCCTCTGATCGAGTATAACAAAGGTCCCCGGCTGAGTATATCAGAGTCCCCTGATCGAGTATAGCAAAGTCCCCTTTTCGAGCATAACAAAGGCCCATGTTCGAGTATAACAAAGTCCCCTGATCGAGTATAACAAAGCCCCCTTATCGAGCATCACAAAGGCCCCTGGTCGAGTATAACAAAGACCTCCTCATCGAATAATAAAAAGTCCCCTGATCAAGTATAACAAAGTTCCCTGATCGGGAATAACAAAGTCCCCTGGTCGAGTATAACAAAGGTCCCTTATGGAGTATAACAAAGTCCCCAGATCGAGTATAACAAAGGCCCCTGATCGAGTATAACAAACTCCTCTGATCGAGTATAACGAAGGCCCCTCGTCGAGTATAACAAAGCCCGATCATCAGATATTACAAAGTCCCCTGATCGAGTATAACAAAGTCCCCTGGTCGAGTATAACAAATGCCCCTTATGGAGTATAACAAAGACGCTCATCGAATATAACAAAGTCCCCTGATCGAGTATAACAAAGTCCCCTGATCGAGTATAAGAAAGGTCCCCGGTTGAGTATAACAAAGTCCTCTGATCGAGTATAACAAAGTCCCTTAAACGAGTATAATAAAGGCCCTGATCGAGTATAACAAAGTCTCATGATCGAGTACAACAAATTCCCCTGGATCGAGTATAACAAAAGCCCCTAATATAGTACAACAAAGGCCCCTGGTTAAGTATAAAAAATCCCCCTAAACGAATATAACAAAGTCCCGTGATCGAGTATAGCAAAGGCCCCCAGTTGAGTATAACAAAGCCTCCTGATCGAGTACAACAAAGTCCCCTGATCGAGTATAACAAAGCCCCCTCATCGGATATTACAGAGTCCCCTGATCGAGTATAACAAAGTCCCCTGATCGAGTATAACAAAGTCCCCTGATCGAGTATAACAAAGACCCTTGGTCGAGTATAACAAAATTCCTTGAAGCAGTATAACAAAGCCTCCTCATCGAGTATAACAAAGTCCGCTGATCGAGTATAACAAAGTCCTCTGATCGAGTATAGCAAAGTCCCCTTATCGAGTATAATAAAGTCACCTGAACGAGTATAACAAACTCCCCTGGTCGAGTATAACAAAGTCCCCTGATCGAGTATAACAAAGGGCCCTCATCGAGTAAAAAAAAGTCCCCTTATCGAGCATAACAAAGGCCTCTGTTCGAGTATAACAAAGTCCTCTGATCGAGTATAACAAAGGTTCCCGGCTGAGTATATCAGAATCCCCTGATCGAGTATAACAAAGTCCCCTTTTCGAGCATAACAAAGGCCCCTGTTCGAGTATAACAAAGTCCCCTGATCGAGTATAACAAAGCCCCCTTATCGAGCATAACAAAGGCCCCTGGTCGAGTATAACAAAGACCTCCTCATCGAATAATAAAAGTCCCCTGATTAAGTATAACAAAGTTCCCTGATCGAGAATAACAAAGTCCCCTGGTAGAGTATAACAAAGGCCCCTTATGGAGTATAACAAAGTCCCCTGATCGAGTATAACAAAGGCCCCTGATCGAGTATAACAAAGTCCCCTGATCGAGTATAACAAAGACCCCTGGTCGAGTATAACAAAATTCCTTGAAGCAGTATAACAAAGCCTCCTCATCGAGTATAACAAAGTCCGCTGATCGAGTATGACAAAGTCCTCTGATCGAGTATAACAAAGTCCCCTTATCGAGTATAATAAAGTCACCTGAACGAGTATAACAAAGTCCGCTGATCGTATATGACAAATATAACAAAGTCCTCCGAACGAGTATAACAAACTCCCCTGGTCGAGTATAACAAAGTCCCCTGATCGAGTATAACAAAGGGCCCTCATCCAGTATAAAAAAGTCCCCTTATCGAGCATAACAAAGGCCTCTGTTCGAGTATAACAAAGTCCTCTCATCGAGTATAACAAAGGTCCCCGGCTGAGTATATCAGAATCCCCTGATCGAGTATAACAAAGTCCCCTCATCGAGTATAACAAAATCCCCTGATCGAGTATAACAAATTCCCCTGGTCGAGTATGACAAAGTCCCGTGATCGAGTAAAATAAAGCCCCTGGTCGTGTATAACAAAGTGCCCTCATCGAGTATAACAAAGTCCCCTGATCGAGTATAACAAAGTCCCCTGATCGAGTATAACAAAGGCCCCTGATCGAGTATGACAAAGTCCCTTGATCGAGCATAACAAAGACCCCTGGTCGAGTTAAACAAAGCCGCCTTATGGAGTATAACAAAGTCCCCTCATCGAGTATAACAAAGTCCCCTGATCGAGGAAAACAAAGTCCCCTGATCGAGTATAACAAATGCCCCCGGTTGAGTATAACAAAGCCTCCTGATCGAGTATTACAAAGTCCCCAGATCAAGTATAACACATCCACTGATAGAGTATAACATATCCCCTGATCGTGTAAAACAAAGTTCCTGGTCGAGTATAGTAATGCCCCCTCATCGAGTATAACAAAGTCCCCTGATCGAGTATAACAAATTCCCCTTGGCGAGTATAACAAAGTCCTCTCATCGAGTAAAACAAAGCCCTGGTCGTGTATAACAAAGTCCCCTGATCGAGTATAACAAAATCCTCTGATCGAGCATAACAAAGACCCCTGGTCGAGTTTAACAAAGTCACCTGAAAGAGTATAACAAAGCGCCCACGTCGAGTATAACAAAGTCCCCTGAACGAGCATAACAAAGTCCCCTGGTCGAGTATAACAAAGTCCCCTGAAGGAGTATAACAAAGGCCCTCATCGAGTATAACAAAGTCGGCTGATCGTGTATAACAAAGTCCTCTGATCGAGTATAACAAAGTCCCCTGATCAAGTATAATAAAGTCACCTGAACGAGTATAACAAAGTCCCCTCATCGAGTATAATAAAGTCCCCTCATCGAGTATAACAAAGTCCGCTGATCGCGTATAACAAAGTACTCTGATCAATTATAACAAAGTCCCTTGATCGAGTATAATAAAGTCACCTGAACGAGTATAACAAAGTCCGCTGATCGAATATAAAAGTCCTCTGAACGAGTATAACAAAGTCCCCTCATCGAGTATAATAAAGTCCCCTGATCGAGTATAATAAAGTCCCCTGATCGAGCATAATAAAGTCCCCTAATAGAGTATAACAAAGTATCATGATCGAGTATAACAAATTCCCTGGTTCGAGTATAACAAAAGCCCCTATTATAGTGCAACAAAGGCCCCTGGTTGAGTATAAAAAAGCCCCCTGATCGAGTATAACAAAGTCCCCTGATCGAGTATAACAAAGGCCCTTAAATGAGTATAACAAATGCCCCTCATCGAGTATAACAAAGTCCCCTCATCGAGCATAGCAAAGGCCCCTGTTCGAGTATAACAAAGCTCCCTAATCGAGTATATCAAATCCCCCTCATCGAGTATAACAAAGACCCCTGATCGAGTAAAACAAAGTCCCCTGGTCGAGTATAACAAAGGCCCCGCATCGAGTATAACAAAGTCCCCTGATCGAGTATAACAAAGTCCCCTGATCGAGTATAACAAAGTCCAATGATCGAGTATAATAAAGGCCCCCGGTTGAGTATAACAAAGCCTGCTAATCGAGTATAACAAAGTCCCCTGATCGAGTATAACACATCCCCTGATCGAGTATAACATATCCCCTGATCGTGTATAACAAAGTTCCCTGGTCGAGTATAACAAAGTCCCCTTATCGAGCATAACAAACGCCCCTGTTCGAGTATAACAAAGTCCCCTGATCGAGTATAACAAAGCCCCCTCATCGAGTATAACAAAGTCCCCTAATTGAGTATAACAATGTCCCCTGGTCGAGAATAACAAAGGCCCCTGATCGAGTATAACAAACACCCTGAGGGAGTACAACAAAGTCCCATGATCGAGGAAAACAAAGACCCCTCATCGAGTATAACAAAGTCCCCTGATCGAGTATAACAAAGGCCCCTGATCGAGTATAACAAAGTCCCTTCATCGAGCATAACAAAGACCCCTGGTCGAGTTTAACTTAGCCGCCTTATCGAATATAACAAAGTCCCCTGATCGAGTATAACAAAGGCCCCCGGTTGAGTATAACAAAGCCTCCTGATCGAGAATAACAAAGTCCCCAGGTCGAGTATAACAAAGGCCCCTTATGGAGTATAACAAAGACTCTGATTGAGTATAACAAAGTCACCCTGATCGAGTATAACAAAGTCCCCTGATCGAGTATAACAAAGGCCCCTGGTCGAGTTAAACAAAGCTGCCTTATCGAGTATAACAAAGTCCCCTGATCGAGTAGGACAAAGGCCCTTGATCGAGTATAACAAATGCCCCACATCGAGTATAACAAAGTCCGCTAATCGAATATAAAAATGCCCCCTGATGGAGTATAAGAAATGCCACTGGTCGAGCATAACAAAGGACCCTGGTCGAGTATAACAAAGTCCCCTAATCGGGTATAACAAAGCCCCCTGATTGAGTATAACAAAGTCCCCTGATCGAGTATAACAAAATCCCCTGATCGAGTATATCAAATCCCCCTCATCGAGTATAACAAAGTCCCCTCATCGAGTAAAACAAAGTCCCCTGGTCGAGTATAACAAAGGCCCCTCAGCGGGTATAACAAAGTCCCCTGAACGAGTAAAACAAAGTCCCCTGATCGAGTATAACATATTCCCCTGATCGAGTATAACAAAGTACCGTGATCGAGTATAACAAAGGCCCCCGGTTGAGTATAACAAAGCCTCCTGCTCGAGTATAACAAAGTCCCCTCATCGAGTATAACACATCCCCTGATCGAGTATAACATATCCCCTGATCGTGTATAACAAAGTCCCCTGATCGAGTATAACAAAGGTCCCCGTTTGAGTATAACAAAGTCCCTGATCGAGTATAACAACGTCCCCTTGACGAGTATAACAAAGTCCCCTCATCGAGTATAACAAAGGTCCGTCATGGAGTACAACAAAGTCCCCTTATCGAGCATAACAAAGGCCCCTGGTCGAGTATAACAAAGACCTCCTCATCGAATATTACAAAGTCCCCTGATCAAGTATAACAAAGTTCCCTGATCGAGAATAACAAAGTCCCCTGGTCGAGTATAACAAAGGCCCCTGATCGAGTATAACAAACTCCCCTAATCGAGTATAACAAAGTCCCTTGATCGAGAATAACAAAGTCCCCTGATCGAGTATATCAAAGTCCCCTAATCGAGCAAAACAAAGGTCCCGGATGAGTATAACAAAGCCTCCTGATCGAGTATAACAAAGTCCCCTGATCGAGTATAACAAAGTCCCCTGATAGAGTATAACATATCCCCTGATCGTGTAAAACAAAGTTCTTGGTCGAGTATAGTAATGCCCCCTCATCGAGTATAACAAAGTCCCCTGATCAAGTATAACAAACTCCACTGATTGAGTATAACAAAGGTCCCCGGTTGAGTATATCAAAGTCGACTCATCGAGTATAACAAAGTCCCCTTATCGAGCATAAGAAAGGCCCCTTATGGAGTATAACAAAGTTCTCTGATCGAGTCTAACAAAGGTCCCCGGCTGAGTATATCAAAGTCCTCTGATCGAGTATAACAAGGTCCCCTTATCAAGCAAAACAAAGGTCCCTGATCGAGTATAACAAAGTTCCTTCGTCGAGTATAGTAATGCCCGCTGATAGAGTATAACAAGTCCCCTCATCGAGCATAACAAAATCCCCTGATCGAGTAGAACAAATTCCCCTGGTCGAGTATAACAAAGTACCGTGATCGAGTAAAACAAAGCCCCTGGTCGTGTATAACAAAGTCCCCTGATCGAGTGTAACAAAGTCCTCTGATCGAGCATAACAAAGACCCCTGGTCGAGTTTAACAAAGTCCCCTGAACGAGTATAACAAAGCGCCCTCATCGAGTATAACAAAGACCCCTGATCGAGTATAAAAAAGTCCCCTGATCGAGTATAACAAAGGCCCCTGATCGAGTATGACAAAGTCCCATGATCGAGCATAACAAAGACCCCTGGTCGAGTTTAACAAAGCCGCCTTATCGAGTATAACAAAGTCCCCTCATCGAGTATAACAAAGTCCCCTGATCGAGCATAACAAAGTCCCCTGATCGAGTATAACAAAGGCCCCCGGTTGAGTATAACAAAGCCTCCTGATCGAGTATTACAAAGTCCCCAGATCGAGTATAACACATCCCCTGATAGAGTATAACATATCCCCTGATCGTGTAAAACAAAGTTCCTGTTCGAGTATAGTAATGCCCCCTGATCGAGTTTAACAAAGTCCCCTGATCGAGTATAACAAAGTCCCCTGATCGAGTATAACAAAGGTCCCCGGTTGAGTATATCAAAGTCCTCTGATCGAGTATAACAAAGTCCCCTTATCGAGCATAAGAAAGGCCCCTTATGGAGTATAACAAAGTCCTCTGATCGAGTATAACAAAGGTCCCCGGCTGAGTATATCAAAGTCCCCTGATCTAGTATAACAAAGTCCCCTGGTCGAGTATAACAAAGGCCCGTGATCGAGTATAACAAAGACCCTGATGGAGTACAACAAAGTCCCTTGATCGAGGAAAACAAAGCCCCCTTATCGAGTATAACAAAGTCCCTTGATCGAGAATAACAAAGGCCCCTGATCGAGTATAACAAAGTCCCTTGATCGAGCATAGCAAAGACCCATGGTCGAGTATAACAAAGCCCCCTTATCGAGTATAGCAAAGTCCCCTGATCGAGTATAACAAAGTCCCCTGATCGAGTATAACAAAGTCTCCTGATTGAGTATAGCAAAAGCCCCCGGTTGAGTATAATAAAGCCTCCTCATCGAGTATAACAAAGTCCCCTGATCGTGTATAACACATCCCCTGATAGAGTATAACATATCCCCTGATCGTTTATAACAAAGTAACTGGTCGAGTATAGTAATGCGCCCTCATCGAGTATAACAAAGTCCCCTTATCGAGTATAACAAAGTCCCCTGATCGAGTATAACAAAGGTCCTCGGTTGAGTATAACAAAGTCCCCTGATCGAGTATAAGAAAGTCCCCTTATCGAGCATAACAAAGGCCCCTGGTCGAGTAAAACAGAGCCCCCCTGATCGAATATTACAAAATCCCCTGATCAAGTATAACAAAGTTCCCTGATCGAGAATAACAAAGTCCCCTGGTCGAGTATAACAAAGGCCCCTTACGGAGTATAACAAAGACCCTGATCGAGTATAAAAAAGTCCCCTGATCGAGTATAACAAAGTCCTCTGATCGAGTATAACAAAGGTCCCCGGCTGAGTATATCAGAGTCCCCTGATCGAGTATAGCAAAGTCCCCTTTTCGAGCATAACAAAGGCCCATGTTCGAGTATAACAAAGCCCCCTGATCGAGTATAACAAAGCCCCCTTATCGAGCATCACAAAGGCCCCTGGTCGAGTATAACAAAGACCTCCTCATCGAATAATAAAAAGTCCCCTGATCAAGTATAACAAAGTTCCCTGATCGGGAATAACAAAGTCCCCTGGTCGAGTATAACAAAGGTCCCTTATGGAGTATAACAAAGTCCCCAGATCGAGTATAACAAAGGCCCCTGATCGAGTATAACAAACTCCTCTGATCGAGTATAACGAAGGCCCCTCGTCGAGTATAACAAAGCCCGATCATCAGATATTACAAAGTCCCCTGATCGAGTATAACAAAGTCCCCTGGTCGAGTATAACAAATGCCCCTTATGGAGTATAACAAAGACGCTCATCGAATATAACAAAGTCCCCTGATCGAGTATAACAAAGTCCCCTGATCGAGTATAAGAAAGGTCCCCGGTTGAGTATAACAAAGTCCTCTGATCGAGTATAACAAAGTCCCTTAAACGAGTATAATAAAGGCCCTGATCGAGTATAACAAAGTCTCATGATCGAGTACAACAAATTCCCCTGGATCGAGTATAACAAAAGCCCCTAATATAGTACAACAAAGGCCCCTGGTTAAGTATAAAAAATCCCCCTAAACGAATATAACAAAGTCCCGTGATCGAGTATAGCAAAGGCCCCCAGTTGAGTATAACAAAGCCTCCTGATCGAGTACAACAAAGTCCCCTGATCGAGTATAACAAAGCCCCCTCATCGGATATTACAGAGTCCCCTGATCGAGTATAACAAAGTCCCCTGATCGAGTATAACAAAGTCCCCTGAACGAGTATAACAAAGACCCCTGGTCGAGTATAACAAAATTCCTTGACGCAGTATAACAAAGCCTCCTCATCGAGTATAACAAAGTCCGCTGATCGAGTATAACAAAGTCCTCTGATCGAGTATAGCAAAGTCCCCTTATCGAGTATAATAAAGTCACCTGAACGAGTATAACAAAGTCCGCTGATCGTATATAACAAATATAACAAAGTCCTCCGAACGAGTATAACAAACTCCCCTGGTCGAGTATAACAAAGTCCCCTGATCGAGTATAACAAAGGGCCCTCATCGAGTAAAAAAAAGTCCCCTTATCGAGCATAACAAAGGCCTCTGTTCGAGTATAACAAAGTCCTCTGATCGAGTATAACAAAGGTTCCCGGCTGAGTATATCAGAATCCCCTGATCGAGTATAACAAAGTCCCCTTTTCGAGCATAACAAAGGCCCCTGTTCGAGTATAACAAAGTCCCCTGATCGAGTATAACAAAGCCCCCTTATCGAGCATAACAAAGGCCCCTGGTCGAGTATAACAAAGACCTCCTCATCGAATAATAAAAGTCCCCTGATTAAGTATAACAAAGTTCCCTGATCGAGAATAACAAAGTCCCCTGGTAGAGTATAACAAAGGCCCCTTATGGAGTATAACAAAGTCCCCTGATCGAGTATAACAAAGGCCCCTGATCGAGTATAACAAAGTCCCCTGATCGAGTATAACAAAGACCCCTGGTCGAGTATAACAAAATTCCTTGAAGCAGTATAACAAAGCCTCCTCATCGAGTATAACAAAGTCCGCTGATCGAGTATGACAAAGTCCTCTGATCGAGTATAACAAAGTCCCCTTATCGAGTATAATAAAGTCACCTGAACGAGTATAACAAAGTCCGCTGATCGTATATGACAAATATAACAAAGTCCTCCGAACGAGTATAACAAACTCCCCTGGTCGAGTATAACAAAGTCCCCTGATCGAGCATAACAAAGGGCCCTCATCCAGTATAAAAAAGTCCCCTTATCGAGCATAACAAAGGCCTCTGTTCGAGTATAACAAAGTCCTCTCATCGAGTATAACAAAGGTCCCCGGCTGAGTATATCAGAATCCCCTGATCGAGTATAACAAAGTCCCCTCATCGAGTATAACAAAATCCCCTGATCGAGTATAACAAATTCCCCTGGTCGAGTATGACAAAGTCCCGTGATCGAGTAAAATAAAGCCCCTGGTCGTGTATAACAAAGTGCCCTCATCGAGTATAACAAAGTCCCCTGATCGAGTATAACAAAGTCCCCTGATCGAGTATAACAAAGGCCCCTGATCGAGTATGACAAAGTCCCTTGATCGAGCATAACAAAGACCCCTGGTCGAGTTAAACAAAGCCGCCTTATGGAGTATAACAAAGTCCCCTCATCGAGTATAACAAAGTCCCCTGATCGAGGAAAACAAAGTCCCCTGATCGAGTATAACAAATGCCCCCGGTTGAGTATAACAAAGCCTCCTGATCGAGTATTACAAAGTCCCCAGATCAAGTATAACACATCCCCTGATAGAGTATAACATATCCCCTGATCGTGTAAAACAAAGTTCCTGGTCGAGTATAGTAATGCCCCCTCATCGAGTATAACAAAGTCCCCTGATCGAGTATAACAAATTCCCCTTGGCGAGTATAACAAAGTCCTCTCATCGAGTAAAACAAAGCCCTGGTCGTGTATAACAAAGTCCCCTGATCGAGTATAACAAAATCCTCTGATCGAGCATAACAAAGACCCCTGGTCGAGTTTAACAAAGTCACCTGAAAGAGTATAACAAAGCGCCCACGTCGAGTATAACAAAGTCCCCTGAACGAGCATAACAAAGTCCCCTGGTCGAGTATAACAAAGTCCCCTGAAGGAGTATAACAAAGGCCCTCATCGAGTATAACAAAGTCGGCTGATCGTGTATAACAAAGTCCTCTGATCGAGTATAACAAAGTCCCCTGATCAAGTATAATAAAGTCACCTGAACGAGTATAACAAAGTCCCCTCATCGAGTATAATAAAGTCCCCTCATCGAGTATAACAAAGTCCGCTGATCGCGTATAACAAAGTACTCTGATCAATTATAACAAAGTCCCTTGATCGAGTATAATAAAGTCACCTGAACGAGTATAACAAAGTCCGCTGATCGAATATAAAAGTCCTCTGAACGAGTATAACAAAGTCCCCTCATCGAGTATAATAAAGTCCCCTGATCGAGTATAATAAAGTCCCCTGATCGAGCATAATAAAGTCCCCTAATAGAGTATAACAAAGTATCATGATCGAGTATAACAAATTCCCTGGTTCGAGTATAACAAAAGCCCCTATTATAGTGCAACAAAGGCCCCTGGTTGAGTATAAAAAAGCCCCCTGATCGAGTATAACAAAGTCCCCTGATCGAGTATAACAAAGGCCCTTAAATGAGTATAACAAATGCCCCTCATCGAGTATAACAAAGTCCCCTCATCGAGCATAGCAAAGGCCCCTGTTCGAGTATAACAAAGCTCCCTAATCGAGTATATCAAATCCCCCTCATCGAGTATAACAAAGACCCCTGATCGAGTAAAACAAAGTCCCCTGGTCGAGTATAACAAAGGCCCCGCATCGAGTATAACAAAGTCCCCTGATCGAGTATAACAAAGTCCCCTGATCGAGTATAACAAAGTCCAATGATCGAGTATAATAAAGGCCCCCGGTTGAGTATAACAAAGCCTGCTAATCGAGTATAACAAAGTCCCCTGATCGAGTATAACACATCCCCTGATCGAGTATAACATATCCCCTGATCGTGTATAACAAAGTTCCCTGGTCGAGTATAACAAAGTCCCCTTATCGAGCATAACAAACGCCCCTGTTCGAGTATAACAAAGTCCCCTGATCGAGTATAACAAAGCCCCCTCATCGAGTATAACAAAGTCCCCTAATTGAGTATAACAATGTCCCCTGGTCGAGAATAACAAAGGCCCCTGATCGAGTATAACAAACACCCTGAGGGAGTACAACAAAGTCCCATGATCGAGGAAAACAAAGACCCCTCATCGAGTATAACAAAGTCCCCTGATCGAGTATAACAAAGGCCCCTGATCGAGTATAACAAAGTCCCTTCATCGAGCATAACAAAGACCCCTGGTCGAGTTTAACTTAGCCGCCTTATCGAATATAACAAAGTCCCCTGATCGAGTATAACAAAGGCCCCCGGTTGAGTATAACAAAGCCTCCTGATCGAGAATAACAAAGTCCCCAGGTCGAGTATAACAAAGGCCCCTTATGGAGTATAACAAAGACTCTGATTGAGTATAACAAAGTCACCCTGATCGAGTATAACAAAGTCCCCTGATCGAGTATAACAAAGGCCCCTGGTCGAGTTAAACAAAGCTGCCTTATCGAGTATAACAAAGTCCCCTGATCGAGTAGGACAAAGGCCCTTGATCGAGTATAACAAATGCCCCACATCGAGTATAACAAAGTCAGCTAATCGAATATAAAAATGCCCCCTGATGGAGTATAAGAAATGCCACTGGTCGAGCATAACAAAGGACCCTGGTCGAGTATAACAAAGTCCCCTAATCGGGTATAACAAAGCCCCCTGATTGAGTATAACAAAGTCCCCTGATCGAGTATAACAAAATCCCCTGATCGAGTATATCAAATCCCCCTCATCGAGTATAACAAAGTCCCCTCATCGAGTAAAACAAAGTCCCCTGGTCGAGTATAACAAAGGCCCCTCAGCGGGTATAACAAAGTCCCCTGAACGAGTAAAACAAAGTCCCCTGATCGAGTATAACATATTCCCCTGATCGAGTATAACAAAGTCCCCTGATCGAGTATAACAAAGGCCCCCGGTTGAGTATAACAAACCCTGCTGATGGAGTATAACAAAGTCCCCTGATCGAGTATAACACATCCCCTGATCGAGTATAACATATCCCCTGATCGAGTATAACAAAATTACCTGGTCGAGTATAGTAATGCCCCCTCATCGAGTATAACAAAGTCTCCTGATCGAGTATAACAAAGTCCCCTGATCGAGTATAACAAAGTCCCCTGCTCGAGAATAACAAAGCCCGCTCATCGGGTATAACAAAGCACCCTCAACGAGTATAACAAAGTCCCCTAATCGAGTATAACAAATTCCCCTGGTCGAGTATAACAAAGTCCCCTAATCGAGTACAACAAAATCCCCTGATCGAGTATAACAAAGTCCCCTAATCGAGTATAACAAAGCGGCCATATCGAGTATAATAAAGTCCCCTGAACGAGTATAACAAAGTCAACTTATCGAGTATATCAAAGCCCCATCATCGAGTATAACAAAGTCCCAAGATCGAGTATAACAAATTCCCCTTGTCGAGTTTAACTAAGGTCCCTGATCGATTATAACAAAGGCCCCTGATCGAGTATGAAAAAAGCCAATGGTTGAGCATAACAAAGGCCCCTAGTCGGGTATGACAAAGTCACCTGCTCGAGTATAACAAAAGCCCCTAATCAAGTATAACAAAGACTCCATATGGAGTATAACAAAGTCCCTGATCGAGTGTAACAAAGTCCCCTGGTCGAGTATTACAAAGTCCCCTGATCGAGTATAACAAATGTCCCTCATCGAGTATAACATCGTCCCCTTATCGGGCATAACAAAGGACCCTGGTCAAGTATAACAAAGCCCCCCCAGATCGAATATTACAAAGTCCCCTGATCAGGTATAACAAAGTTCCCTGATCGAGAATAACAAAGTCCCCTGGTCGAGTATAACAAAGGCCCCTTAAGGAGTAAAACAAAGACCCTGATCGAGTATAACAAAGTCCCCTGATCGAGTATTAGAAAGGTCCCCGGTTGAGTATAACAAAGTCCCCTGATCGAGTATAACAAATTCCCCTTATCGAGCATAACAAAGACCCCTGTTCGAGTAAAACAAAGCCCCTGGTCGAGTTTAACAAAGTCCCCTGATCGAGTATAACAAAGTCCCCTGATCGAGAATAACAAAGACCCCTGGTCGAGTTTAACAAAGTCACCTGAACGAGTATAACAAAGTCCACTGAACGAATATAACAAAGTCCTCTGAACGAATATAACAAAGTCCCCTCATCGAGTATAATAAAGTCCCCTGATCGAGTATAACAAAGTCCCCTGATCGAGTATAATAAAGTCCCCTGATCGAGTATAACAAAGTCCCCTCTTCGAGTATAATAAAGTCCCCTGATCAAGTATAACAAAGTCCCTTAATCGAGTATAATAAAGGCCCTGATCGAGTATAACAAAGTCCCCTGGTCGAGTATAACAAAGTCCCCTGATCGAGTATAACAAAGGTCCCTCATCGAGTATAACATCGTCCCCTTATCGAGCATAACAAAGGCCCCTGGTCGAGTATAACAAAGCCCCCCAGATCGAATATTACAAAGTCCCCTGATCAAGTATAACAAAGTTCCCTGATCGAGAATAACAAAGTCCCCTGGTCGAGTATAACAAAGGTCCCTTATGGAGTATAACAAAGACCGTGATCGAGTATAACAAAGTCCCCTGATCGAGTATTAGAAAGGTCCCCGGTTGAGTATAACAAAGTCCCCTGATCGAGTATAACAAAGTCCCTTGATCGAGTATACAAAGTCCCCTGATCGAGTATAACAAAGGTCCCCTGATCGAGTATAACAAAGGCCCCTTATGGAGTAAAACAAAGTAGCTTAATCGAGTATAATAAAGGCCCTGATCGAGTATAACAAAGTCTCTTGATCGAGTATAACAAATTCCCCTGGTTCGAGCATAACAAAAGCTCCTGATATAGTACAACAAAGGCCCCTGGTTGAGTATAAAAAAGCCCCCTGAACGAGTATAACAAAGTACCGTGATCGAGTATAACAAAGGTACCCGGTTGAGTATAACAAAGCCTCCTGATCGAGTATAACAAAGTCCCCTGATCGAGTATAACAAAGCCCCATCATCGGATATTACAGAGTCCCCTGATCGAGTATAACAAAGCCCCTGATCGAGTATAACAAAATCCCCTGACCGAGTATAACAAAGGCCCCTAATCGCGAATAACAAACTCCCCTGGTCGAGTATAACGAAGGCCCCTCATCGATTATAACAAAGCCCCCTCATCGGATATAACAGAGTCCCCTGATCGAGTATAATGAAAGTCACCTAATCGAGTAGGACAAATTCATCTGCTCGAGTATAACAAAGCGCCTCAACAAGTATAACAAAGACCCCATATGGAGTATAACAAAGTCACCTCATCGAGTATAACAAAGCCCCCTCATCGGATATTACAGTGTCCCCTGATCGAGTTTAACAAAGTCACCTGATCGAGTATGACAAAGTCATCTGCTCGAGTATAACAAAGGTCCCTCATCAAGTATAACAAAGACCCCATATGGAGTATAACAATGTCCCCTGATCGAGGATAGCAAAGCCCCCTCATCGAGTATAACAAAGACCCCTGGTCGAGAATAACAAAGTCCCCTGAAGGAGTATAACAAAGCCCCCTCATCGAGTATAACAAAGTCCGCTGATCGAGTATAACAATGTCCTCTGATCGAGTATAGCAAAGTCCCCTGATCGAGCAGATTAAAGTCACCTGTACGAGTATAACAAAGTCCGCTGATCGAATATAACAAATATAACAAAGTCCTCTGAACGAGTATAACAAAGTCCGTTGATCGAGTATAACAAAGCTCCCTCATCGAGTATAACAAAGTCGCGTTGTCGAGTATAACAAAATCCCCTTGTCGAGTATAACAAAGGCCCCTGATCGAGTATAACAAAGACCCTGATGGAGTACAACAAAGACCCTTGATCGAGGAAAATAAAGCCCCCTCATCGAGTATAACAAAGTCCCCTGATCGAGTATAACAAAGGCCCCTGATCGAGTATAACAAAGTCCCTTGATCGAGCATAACAAAGACCCCTGGTCGAGTTTAACAAAGCCGCCTTATCGAGTATAACAAAGTCCCCTGATCGAGTATAACAAAGTCCCCTGATCGAGTATAACAAAGTCCCTTGATCGAGTATAACAAAGGCCCCCGGTTGAGTATAACAAAGCCTCCTGATCGAGTATAACAAAGTCCCCTGATCGAGTATAACACATCCCCTGATCGAGTATAACATATTCCCTGTTCGTGTATAACAAAGTTCCAGGTCGAGTATAGTAATGCCCCCTCATCGAGTATAACAAAGTCCCCTGATCGAGTATAAACAATGGTCCCCGGTTGAGTATAACAATGTCCCCTGATCGAGTATAACAAAGTCCCCTGGACGAGTATAACAAAGTCCCTTGATCGAGTATAACAAAGGTCCGTCATCGAGTATAACAAAGTCCCCTGATCGAGAATAAACAATGGTCCCCGGTTGAGTATAACAATGTCCCCTGATCGAGTATAACAAAGTCCCCTGGACGAGTATAACAAAGTCCCTTGATCGAGTATAACAAAGTCCCTTGATCGAGTATAACAAAGTCCCTTGATCGAGTATAACAATGTCCCCTGATCGAGTATAACAAAGTCCCCTGGACGAGTATAACAAAGTCCCTTGATCGAGTATAACAATGGTCCGTCATCGAGTATAACAAAGTCCCCTTATCGAGCATAACAAAGGCCAATAGTCGAGTATAACAAAGCCCCCCTGACCGATTATTACAAAGTCCCCTGACCAAGTATAACAAAGTTCCCTGATCGAGAATAACAAAGTCTCCTGGTCGAGTATAACAAAGGCCCCTTATGGAGTATAAAAAAGACCCTGATCGAGTATAACAAAGTCCCCTGATCGAGTATAACAAAGGTCCCCGGTTGAGTTTATCAAAGTCCCCTGATCGAGTATAACAAAGTCCCCTTATCGAGCTTAACAAAGGCCCCTGTTCGAGTATAACAAAGTCCCCTGATCGAGTATAACAAAGCCCCCTAATCGAATATAACAAAGTCCCCTGATCGAGTATAACAAATTCCCCTGGTCGAGTAAAACAAAGTCCCCTGATCGAATAAAACAAAGCGCCTGGTCGAGTATAACAAAGTCCCCTGATCGAGTATAACAAAGTCCCCTGATCGAGCATAACAAAGACCCCTGGTCGAGTTTAACAAAGTCCCCTCAACGAGTATAACAAAGCGCCCTCATCGAGTAAAACAAAGTCCCCTCAACGAGTATAACAAAGTCCGCTTATCGAGTATATCAAAGCCCCCTCATCGAGTATAACAAAGTCGCCTTGTCGAGTATAACAAAATCCCCTTGTCGAGTATAACAAAGGCCCCTGATCGAGTATAACAAAGACCCTGATGGAGTACAACAAAGACCCTTGATCGAGGAAAATAAAGCCCCCTCATCGAGTATAACAAAGTCCCCTGATCGAGTATAACAAAGGCCCCTGATCGAGTATAACAAAGTCCCTTGATCGAGCATAACAACGACCCCTGGTCGAGTTTAACAAAGCCGCCTTATCGAGAATAACAAAGTCCCCTGATCGAGTATAACAAAGTCCCCTGATCGAGTATAACAAAGTCCCTTAATCGAGTATAACAAAGGCCCCCGGTTGAGTATAACAAAGCCTCCTGATCGAGTATAACAAAGTCCCCTGATCGAGTATAACACATCCCCTGATCGAGTATAACATATTCCCTGTTTGTGTATAACAAAGTTCCCAGTCGAGTATAGTAATGCCCCCTCATCGAGTATAACAAAGTCCCCTGATCGAGTATAAACAATGGTCCCCGGTTGAGTATAACAATGTCCCCTGATCGAGTATAACAAAGTCCCCTGGACGAGTATAACAAAGTCCCTTGATCGAGTATAACAAAGGCCTTTGATCGCGTATAACAAAGACCCCTGATCGAGTATAACAAAGCCCCTCACGAGTATAATCAAAGTCCCCTCATCGAGTAAAACAAAGTCCCTGACGAGTATAACAAAGTCCCTTGATCGAGTATAACAAAGTCCCATGATCGAGTATAAACAATGGTCCCCGGTTGAGTATAACAATGTCCCCTGATCGAGTATAACAAAGTCCCCTGGACGAGTATAACAAAGTCCCTTGATCGAGTATAACAAAGGTCCGTCATCGAGTATAACAAAGTCCCCTTATCGAGCATAACAAAGGCCCCTAGTCGAGTATAACAAAGCCCCCCTAACCGAATATTACAAAGTCCCCTGACCAAGTATAACAAAGTTCCCTTATCGAGAATAACAAAGTCCCCTGGTCGAGTATAACAAAGGCCCCTTATGGAGTATAAAAAAGACCCTGATCGAGTATAACAAAGTCCCCTGATCGAGTATAACAAAGGTCCCCGGTTGAGTTTATCAAAGTCCCCTGATCGAGTATAACAAAGTCCCCTTATCGAGCTTAACAAAGGCCCCTGTTCGAGTATAACAAAGTCCCCTGATCGAGTATAACAAAGCCCCCTAATCGAGTATAACAAAGTCCCCTGATCGAGTATAACAAATTCCCCTGGTCGAGTAAAACAAAGTCCCCTGATCAAATAAAACAAAGCCCCTGGTCGAGTATAACAAAGTCCCCTGATCGAGTATAACAAAGTCCCCTGATCGAGCATAACAAAGACCCTGGTCGAGTTTAACAAAGTCCCCTCAACGAGTATAACAAAGCGCCCTCATCGAGTAAAACAAAGTCCCCTCAACGAGTATAACAAAGTCCGCTTATCGAGTATATCAAAGCCCCCTCATCGAGTATAACAAAGTCCCCTGATCGAGTATAACAAAGACCCCTGGATGAGTATAACAAAGTCCCCTGAAGGAGTATAACAGAGCCACCTCATCGAGTATAACAAAGTCCGCTCATCGAGTATAACAAAGTCCTCTGATCGAGTATAACAAAGTCCCCTGATCGAGTATAATAAAGTCACCTGAACGAGTATAACAAAGTCCGCTGATCGAATATAACAAAGTCCTCTGAACGAGTATAACAAAGTCCCCTCATCGAGTATAATAAAGTCCCCTCATCGAGTATAACAAAGTCCCCTGATCGAGTATAATAAAGTTACCTGATCGAGTATAACAAAGGCCCTTCATCGAGTAAAACAAAGCCCCCTGGTCGAGTATAACAAAGGCCCCTCATCAAGTATCACAAAGACCCCTCATGGAGAATGACAAAGTCCCCTGAACGAGGAAAACAAAGTCCCCTAATCGAGTATAACAAAGTCCCCTAATCGAGTATAACAAAGTCCCATGAACGAGTATAACAAAGACCCCTGGTCGAGTATAACAAAGTCCCCTGATCGAGTATAACAAAGCCCCCTCATCGAGTATAACAAAGTCCCCTGATCGAGTATAGCAAAGTCCTCTGATCGAGTATAACATATCCCCTGATAGAGCATAACATATCCCCTGATCGAGTATAACAAAGTCCCTTGATCGAGTAAAACATATCCCCTGATAGAGCATAACATATCACCTGATCGAGTATAACAAAGTTCCCTGATCGAGTATAACAAAGTTCCCTGGTCGAGTATATCAAATTCCCCTGGGCGAGTAAAACGAAGTCCCCTCATCGAGTAAAACAAAGTCCCCTGGTCGAATATAACAAAGTCCCCTCATCGAGTATAACAAAGTCATCTAACCGAGTATAACAAAGGCCTTTGATCGCGTATAACAAAGACCCCTGATCGAGTATAACAAAGCCCCTCATCGAGTATATCAAAGTCCCCTCATCGAGTAAAACAAAGTCCCCTGGACGATAATAAAAAAGTCCCTTGATAGAGTATAACAAAGCGCCCTCATCGGGTATAACAAAGTCCCCTTAACAAGTATAACAAATTCCCCTCATCGAGTATAACAAAGTCCCATGATCGAGTATAACAAAGTCCCCTGGTTGAGTATAACAAAGGTCCCTCATCGAGTATAACAAAGGCCCCTGATCGAGTATAACAAAAACCAATGGTTGAGCATAAAAAGTCCCCTGGTCGAGTATAACAATGCCCACTCATCGAGTATAGCAAAGTCCCCTGATCGAGTAAAACAAAGCCCCCTAATCGAGTATAATAAAGTCCCCTGATCGAGTATAACAAAGTCACCTGATCGAGTTTAACAAAGGCCCCTGATCAAGTATAACAAAGACCCCTGATCAAGTATAACAAAGACCCCTGATCGAGTATAACAATGTCCCCTGATCGTGTATAGCAAAGACACATGGTCGAGTATAACAAAGTCCCCTGATCGAGTATAACAAAGTCCTCTCATCGAGTATAACATATCCCCTGATAGAGCATAACATATCCCCTGATCGAGTATAACAAAGCTCCCTCATCGAGAATAACAAAGTCCCCTGAACGAGTATAACAAAGTCCCCTTATCGAGTATATCAAAGACCCCTGATAGAGTATAACAAATTCCCATGATCGAGTATAACAAAGTCCCCTGGTCAACTAAAACAAAGGTCCCTCATCGAGTATAACAGAGGCCCCTGATCGAGTGTAACAAAGGCCCCTGGTTGAGCATAACAAAGGCCTGTGGTCGAGTATAACAAAGCCCCCTCATCGAGTATAAAAAAGTCCCCTGGTCGAGTATAACAAAATCCCCTGATCGAGTATAACAAAGGCCCCTCATCGAGTATAACAAAGCCCACTGGTCGAGTATAACAAAGGCCCCTAATCAAGTATAACAAAGACCCCTCATGGAGAATAACAAAGTCCCCTAATCCCGGGCGCATAAGGTCCCTTGAACAGGTATAACAAAGGCCATGGTCGAGTATAACAAGTCCTGATCGAGGCAAAACCAAGGATACAAGAATCGAGTATACTTGAGATCCCTGATATTCAAGCCCTCATTTAACAAGTCTCTAATCGGTAAACAATTCCCTGATTCAGTATAACAGAGTCCTAATAGGTAGCAAGTCATATCAGGTATGTCAAAGCCCCCTCATCGAGTATAACGGGGTCCTTGATCAGTATACCCAAAACTATTGAGTATAACAAAGGCCCCTTGAGCATCCTGAATGGTATAACAATACACTGATCCGGTAAACACAACCCTGATCGAAATTATAACATATCCCTGAGTTGTATATGAGGATTTCACCTGTTCGAGTAAAGAAGTAATACTCCTGATCAGTATAACAAGTCCCCTGATCAGCGAGTATAACAAGGTCCCCGGTTCAGTATAACAAGTCCCTGATCGAATATAACAAAGTCCCTGGACGTGAGAATAACAAAGTCCACTGATCGAGTATAACAAAAGGACCCTGGTCAGGTATAACAAGGTCGCCCACTCCAGCACCGCAAGGCCTTTTGGTCTGAGATAACAAAGCGCCTCCTAATGGCGATATTACCAAAAGTCCTGATCGTATGTAACCAAGTTTCTGATCGAGAATAACAAAAGTCACTTGATTCAATTACCAGCAAAGTCCCCTGATAAAGGTATAACAAAAATTCTTTAGTAGGTAAAAAACAAAGGTCCTCGGTTGAGTATAACAAGTCTCCTGATCTGATCTCTTAACAAAAACCCCGCTCTTGAGTATAATAAAGCTCCTCTGATCGGAGTATAACTAGAATCCCCTTGACGTGTATAAAAAAAGTCCCTAATCTGGTATAACAAAGGCCCCTCATCGGGTATAACAAACTCCCTCATCAGGTATAACGAAAGGCCTTATCAAAACATATCAAGCCCCCTCATCGGATATTACAAGTCCCTGATCGACCTGTCATCCTTCCTCATCGGGTATAACAAAGTCAACTGCTCGGTATAACAAGGCCCTGATCGTATTTAACCGGGCTTTACAATTGCTGGAGTAACAACGTCTCCTGATCCGGGGATAACAAGCCACTCATCGAGTATATTAAGTCCCTGATCGAGTATAGCAAAGTCCCCTAATCATTCGCCTTACACCCATGGTCGAGTATCTACAAGGTCCCCTGAAGAAATTATATAAAAAGTCTCCTGGTCAGATATAACAAAAGCGCACTCATCCAGGTATAGCAAAGTCCTGTGAAGCCTATATAAGTCCTCATCCCAGTATAACAAAGCCCCTGCTCTAAAGGTATGAAAAGTCCCCTCATCAGGTATAACAAAGTCCTCAATGTTTATAAAGCCAGCACGATCGCGTATAACAAAGACCCTCATCGAAATATAGCAAAGCCCCCTCATCGAAATGCTGCTGAATCCTAAATCAAACATAGCAAAGTCCTCTGATCGATATAACATAGCATCCCCTGAAATGAGCATAATATCCCTGATCGAGCCTCGTAAAATTACCTGTTCAGGTATAACAAAGTTCCTGGTCGAGTATAACCAATTCCCCTGGGCGAGTATAACAAAAAGTCCCCTGATCCGAGTAAAACAAAAGTCCCTGGTCGAATACTCAACAAGTCCCCTCATCCAGTATAACAAAGTCCTCTTACCGAGTATAACAAAGAGCCTTTGATCGCGTATAAAGACCCCTGATCGAGTATAACCAAGCCCTCATCAGGTAAATCAAAGTCCCTTCATCGAGTAAACAAAGTCCCCTGGACGAGTATAAAGTCGCATGATGAGGGATACCAGCAAGCGCCCTCTGTTTAGAAAGTCCCCGGACGAGGTATAAAAGAATCCCTTGATAGAGTATAACCAAAGCGCCCTCATTGGGAATCAAAGTCCCTTAACGAGTATAACAAGTCCTTATCGAGTATAACAATGTCCCATGATCGAGTATAACAAACCCGGTTGAATATAACAAAGCCTCCTGATCGAGTATAACAAAGTCCCTGATCAGTATAACATCCCCTGATCGAGTATAACATATCCCTGATCGTGTATAACAAAGTTCCTGGTCGAGTATAGTAATGCCCCTGATCGAGTATAACAAAGTCCGCTGATCGAGTATAACAAGTCCTGATCGTATAACAAAGGCCACTAGTCCAGCATAACAAGGACCTGGACGAGAATAACAAAGCCCCAGATCGAGTATAACAAAGTCCCATTCGGGTATAACAAAGTCCCCTGATCGAGTATAAGGCCCCTGACCGAGTATAACAAGTCCTGATCGAGTATAACAAATTCCTGGTTTGGGGATAACAAAAGCCGCTGATATAGTAACAAAGGCTAATCGAGTATAAGTCCCCTGATCGAGGATAACAAGCCCCCTCATCGAGTATAATAAAGTCCCTTGATCGAGTATAACAAAGTCCCTGGTCGAGTATAACAAAGTCCTCATCGAGTATAACAAAGTCCTCATCGAGAATAACAAAGACACCTGGTCGAGTATAACAAAGTCCCTGAATGAGTATAACAAAAGTCCCTGATCCGAGTATAACAAAGTCCCTGATCCAGAGTAAATAAAGTCCCTGGTCGAGTATAACAATGTCCCTAATCGAGTATACAAATTCCCTGGTCGGTATAAAAAGTCCCTGATCGAATAACAAAAAGTCCCTGGTCAAGTATAACAAAGTCCCTTAATCGAGTATAACAAAAGCGCCCTCATCAGGTATAACAAAGTCCTGAGTATAACAAAGTCCTCATCGAGTATAACAAAGTCCCATGATCGAGTAAAGAAAGTCCTTGTCAAGTAAAACAAAGTCCCTCATCGAGTATAACAAATGCCCTGATCGAGTATAACAAAAGCCAATGGTTGAGCATAACAAAGGCCCTTGGTTGAGTATAACAATGCCCTTGATCGAGAATAGCAAAGTCCCCTGATCGAGTATAACAAAGCCCCCTCATCGAGTATAATAGTCCCTGATAGAAGTATAACAAAGTCCCCTGGACGAGTATAACAAAGTCGATCTGGTATAACAAAGTCCCTGATCGAGTATAACAAAGTTACCTTAACGGGTATAACAAAGGCCCTGATCCGTATAACAAAGTCTGATCGAGTATAATAATAAAGTTCCTGATCGAGTATATCAAACCCTCTGTTCGAGTATAATAGAGGCCTGATCGAGTATAACAAAGTCATGATCGAGTATAACAAATTCCTGGTTTGGGTATAACAAAAGCCCTCATACAGTATAACAAAAGGCTGATCGATTATAACAAAGTCCTCATCGAGTATAACAAAGGCCCCTCATCGAGTATAAAAAGCCTCATGGAGTATAACAAATTCCCTTGATCGAGGATAACAAAAGCCCCTCATCGAGTATAATAGTCCCTTGATCGAGTAAGACATAGTCGTCGAGTATAACAAACGCCCTGATCGAGTATAAGAAAGGTTCTAATCGAGTATAACAAAGTCCCTGATGGAGTATAACAAGGCCCTCATCGAGTATAACAAAGCCCCTCATCGGATAATACAATCCTGATCGAGGATAACAAAGTCCATGATCGAGTATACCAAAGTCCCTGGTCGAGAATAACAAAGGCCCTCGATCAAGTATAACAAAGACCCTCGGGTATAACAAAGTCCCTGATCGAGGATAACAAAACCTCATCGAGTATAATAAAGTCCCTTGATCGAGTATAACAAAGTCCCTGGTCGAGTATAACAAGTCCTGATCGAGTATAACAAAAGTCCCTGATCGGTATAACAAAGACACCTGGTTAAAGTATAACAAAGTCCCTGAAGGGTATAACAAAAGTTCCTCATCGAGTATAACAAAGTTCCAAGTCAGGCAAAGTCCCTGGTCGAGTATAACAAAGTCCCTAATCGAGTATAACAAATTCCTGGTCGAGTATAACAAAGTCCTGATCGAGTACAACAAAATTCCCTGGTCAAGTATAACAAAGTCCTTGATCGAGTATAACAAAGCGCCCTCATCAAAAGGTATAACAAGTCCTTAACGAGTATAACAAAGTCCTCATCGAGTATAACAAAGTCCCATGATCGAGTATAACAAAGTCCCTGTTCGAGTAAAACAAACGTCCTCATAGAGTATAACAACGACAAAGGCCCTTGGTTGAGTATAACAATGCCCTCATCGGTATAGCAAAGTCCCTGATCGAGTATAACAAAGTCCACCTGGACGGAGTATAACAAAAGTCCCCTGATCTGGTATAACAAAGTCCCTTGATCGAGTATAACTAAAGTCACCTGCTGAGTATAACAAAGGCCCCTCATCAAGTATAACAAGACCCGTGATGGAGTATAACAACGTCTGATCGGGGATAACCGGCCCCCTCATCGGTATAATAAGGTCCCTTGATCGAGTATAACAAAGACCCCTAATCGAGTATAACAAAAGGTCCCTGATCGAGTATAACAAAGGGGCCCTCATCGAGTATAACAAAAGCCCCCTCATCGGATATTACAAGTCCCCTGATCGAGGATAACAAAAGCACCCTCGCCGGTATAATAAAGTCCCTTGATCAGGTATAACAAAGTCCCCTGGTCCAAGCATAACAAAGATCCCTGATCGAGTATAACAAGGCACCTCATCGAGTATAGCAAAGTCCCCTGATCAAGTATAACAAGCCCATCATCGAGCATAATAAAGTCCTACTGATCAGAGTATAAGCAAAAGTCCCCTGGACGAGTATAACAAAAGTCCCTGATCCTAGTATAACAAAGTCCCTGATGGAGTATAACAAGTCACCTGCTGGAGTATAACAAAGGCCCCTCATCAAGTATAACAAGACCCTGATGGGGTATTGTTATAACAACGTCCGCTGATCGAGGATAACAAAGCCCCTCGCCGAGGTATAATAAGAGTCCCTTGATCGAGTATAACAAAGACCCCTAATCGAGTATAACAAAGTCCCTGATCAAAATTATAACAAAGGCCCCTCATCGAGTATAACAAGCCCCCTCATCGGATATTACAAGGTCCCTGATCGGGGATATAAAGCCCCTCATCAGGTATAATAAAGTCCCTTGATCGAGGTATAACCAAGTCCCTGGTCGAGCATAACGAGTCCCTTGATCGAGGTATAACAAAGGCACCTCATCGGTATAACAAAATCCTGATCCGGGGTACCGGGGCCCTCATCGAGTATAACAAAGCCCCCTCATCGGATATACAAAGAGTCCCTCATCAGTATAACAAAGTCCCTGGTGAGTATAACAATGACACCTGGTCGAGTATATAAAGTCCCTGAAGGAGTATAACAAGGTCCCCTGGTCGAGGTATAACAAAAGTCCCCTGATCGAGTAAAACAAGTTTCCTTGGTCGAGTATAACAAAGTCCCCTGATCGAGAGTAAAACAAAGTCCCCTCGCCGAGTATAACAAAAGCGCCCTCATCAGGTATAACAAAGAATCCCCTTAACGGTATAACAAATTACCCCTCATCGGGTATAACAAATTCCCCTGGTCGGTATAACAAAAGTCCCTGATCGAGAGTACAACAAAGTCCCTGGTCAAGTATAACAAAGTCCCTTGATCCCTAAAGGTATAACAAAGCGCCCTCAAAAGGTATAACCGAAGTCCCCTTAACAGGTATAACAAAAGTCCCCTCATCAGTATAACAAAGTCCATGATCCCAGGTATAACAAGTCCCCTGGTCGAGAGTAAAACAAAGGTCCCCTCGCAAGAGGTATAACAAATGCCCTGATCGAGGTTTAACAAAGCCAATGGTTGAGCATGACAAAGGCCCTTGGTTAGGCCATAACAATGCCCCTCATCGAGTATAGCAAAAGTCTGATCGAGTATAACAAAGTCCCTGGACAGAGTATAAACAAAATCCCCTGATCTAGTATAACAAAGTCCCTTGATCGGAGTATAACAAGTCACCTGCTGGAAGGTATGACGAGCCCCTCATCCAAGTATAACAAAGACCCGTGATGGAGTATAACAACGTCCCCTGATCGGGGACAACAAAAGCCCTCCGAGTATAATAAGAATCCCTTGATCGAGTATAACAAAACCCCTAATCAGGTATAACAAAAGTCCCCTGATCAGAGTATAACAAGGGCCCTCTATCCGAGTATAACAAAGCCCCCTCATCCGGATATTACAAAGTCTGATCGAGGATAACAAAGCACCCTCATCGGTATAATAAAGTCCCTTGATCGAGTATAACAAAGTCCCCTGGTCCAAGCATAACTAAAAGTCCCCTGATCGGAGTATAACAAGGCCTCATCGAGTATAAAGTCCCCTGATCCATTATAACAAAAGAAGCCCCATCATCGAGCATAATAAAGTCCCTGATCGAGGTATAACAAAGTCCCCTGGACAGGTATAACAAAGTCCCCTGATCTGGTATAACAAAGTCCCTGATGGAGTATAACGAAATTACCTGCTGGAGTATAACAAGGCCTCATCAAATTATAACAAAGACCTGATGGAGTGCCAACAACGTCCGCTGATCGAGGATAACAAAGCCCCTCATCGAGTATAATAAGTCCCTTGATCCAGGTATAACAAAGACCCTAATCGAGGTATAACAAAGTCCCTGATCAGAGTATAACAAGGAGGCCCTCATCAGTATAACAAAGCCCCCTCATCGGATATTACAAAGTCCCTGATCGAGGGATAACAAAGCCCCCCTCATCGAGTATAATAAAGGTCCTTGATGCGAGTATAACAAAGTCCCTGGTCGAGAGCACTTAACAAAGTCCCTTGATCGGCGAGTATAACAAGGCACCTCATCGAGTATAACAAAATCCTGATCAGGTATAACAAAGAACCCTCATCGAGTATAACAATTTCATGGATATTACAAAGTCCCTCATCGAGTATATTTTAGGTCTGATCGAGTACGCTGTGACACCTGGTCAGGTATAACAAAGTCCCTGAAGGGTAAACAAAGTCCTGATCCGAGTATAACAAAGTCCCCTGATCGAGTAAAACAAATTCCGCTTGGTCGAGGTATAACAAAAGTCCCTGATCGAGTAAAACAAGTCCCCTCATCGAGTATAACAAAGCGCCCTCATCCCAGGTATAACAAAGTCCCCTGCTGAGTATAAACAAAGTCCCCTCATCGAGTATAATAAAATTCCCCTGGTCCAGCAGGTATAACGAGTCCCTGATCGAGTACAACAAAAGTCCCCTGGTCAAGTATAACAAAGTCCCTTGATCCGGGTATAACAAAGCGCCACTCATCAAGGTATAACAAGATACCTTAACGAGGTATAACAAAGTCCCCTCATCGAGTATAACCAGTCCATGATCGAGTATAAAGTCCCCTGGTCGAGTAAAACAAAGGTCCTCATAGAGTATAAATGCCCCTGATCGAGTTTAACAAAAGCCAACGTTGAGCATGACAAAAGGCCGCTTGATTGGAGTATAACAATACTCATCGGTATAGCAAGTCCCCTGGATCCCTAAAATTGCCAACAAAGTCCTGGACAGGTATAACAAAGTCCCCTGATCTGTTCAACAAGTCCTTGATCGAGTATAACAAAGTCACCTGCTGAATTATAGCAAAGGCTCGTAAGTATAACAAAGACCCGTGATGGGTATAACGTCCCCTGATCGAGGATAACAAAGCCCCTCATCAGGTATAATAAAGTCCCTTGATCAGAGTATAACAAAGACCCTAATCGGGGTATAACAAAGTCCCCTGATCAGGTATAACAAGGGCCCTCATCAGGTATAACAAAAGCCCCCTCATCGGATATTACAAAGTCCCCTGATCGGGGATAACAAAGCACCCTCATCGAGAGTATAATAAAGTCCCTTGATAAAGAGTATAACAAAAGTCCCCTGGTCAAGCATAACAAAGTCCCTGATCGAGGTATAACAAAGGCACCTCATCGAGCTATGTAAAGTCCCTGATCCAAGTATAACAAAGGCCCCATCATCCAAACTTTCAGCAAAGTCCCGTGATCCCGGAGTAACAAGAGTCCCCTGGACGAGAGTGTAACAAAAGTCCCCTGATCTGGTATAACAAAGTCCCCTGATGAGTATAAACAAAGTCACCTGTACAGGTATAGCAAAGGCCCTCATCAAGTATAAACAAAAGACCCCTGATGGATGCCAACAACGTCCGCTGATCGAGGATAATAAAGCCCTCATCGGAGTATAATAAAGTCCCTTGATCAGAGTATAACAAAGACCCTAATCGAGGTATAACAAAGTCCCTGATCCCAGGTATAACAAAGGCCCCTCATCAGGCCATAACAAAGAAGCCCCTCATCGGATATTACAAAAGTCCCCTGATCGAGGATAACAAACCCCCTCATCAGAGTATAATAAAGTCCTTGATCGAGTGCTATAACAAAGTCCTGGTCGAGCATAACAAAAGTCCCTTGATCGAGTATAACAAAGGCACCTCATCGAGTATAATAAAATCCCTGATCGGGTATAACAAGGGCCCCTCATCCCGAGTATAACAAAGCCCCTCATCGGATACAAGTCCCCTCATCGGAGTATAACCAAAGTCCCTGATCCCGAGTATAACAATGACACCTGGTCGAGTATAGCAAGTCCCTGAAGGGGAGTATAACAAGGTCCTGATCGAGTATAACAAGGTCCCTGATCGAGTAAAAACAAAGTCCCCTGGTGAGGTATAACAAAGTCCCTAATGGGTAAAAACAAATTCCCCCTTGGTAAGGTATAACAAAAGTCCCCTGATCGAGTAAACAAAGTCCCTGATTCAAGTATAACAAAAAGTCCCTTGATCGAGTATATTTCAGCGCCCCTCATCCAGGTATAACAAAGTCCCTTAACAGGTATAACGAGATCCCCTCATCGGTATAACAAAGCGCCCTCATCAGGTATAAAGTCCCCTTAGCGAGTATAACAAAGAGTCCCTCTTGAGTATAACAAAGTCCATGATACAGTATAACAAAGTCCCTGGTCGAAAAGGTAAAATAAGGTCCCTCATAGAGTATAACAAATGCCCTGATCAGGTATAACAAAGCCAATGGTTGAGCAACAAAGGCCCTTGGTTGAGTATAACAATGCCCTGATAGGAGTATAGCAAGTCCCCTGATCGGCGAGTATAACAAAGCCCCCCCTCCTTCGGTATAATAAAGTCCACTGATAGAGTATAAGAAAGACCCCTGGACGAGTATAACAAAGGTCCCCTAATCTGAGTATAACAAAGTCCCTGATCGAAATTATAACAAAGTCACCTGCTGGGTATAACAGGCCCTGATCAGAGTATAACAACGACCCTGATGGGTATAACAACGTCCCTAATCGGGGATAACAAAGCCCCTCATCGAGTATAATAAGTCCCTTGATCAGTAGAACAAAAGTCCCCTGGTCCGGTATAACAAAAGTCCCTGATCAGAGTATAACAAAGGCCCTGATCGAGTATAACAAAGGCACCTCATGGAGTATAACAAAGTCCCTGATGGAGCCATAAAAAAGGCACCTGAGTAGGTATAACGAAGTACCTTAATTGAATATAACAAAGCCCCTGATCGAGTATAACAAAAATGCTGGTCAGCACTTAACCAGGGACCTGGGCGAGAATAAACAAAACTCCTGATCCAAGTATAACCAAGTCCCTGATCGAGTATAACAAGGTCCCCTGATCGGTATAATAAAGCCCCTGACCGGGAGTATAACAAAATTCTAATCTGAGGTATAACAAAGAGTCACCTGCTGGGTATAACAAAGGCCTCTGATCAAGTATAACAAAGACCCATCA
>NW_024711798.1:0-17018 GCF_018991925.1 Homarus americanus | reverse complement strand
ACCCCTGGGCCTGCCACATAACCCCTGTGGGCCCACATAACCCTGTGGGCCTCACATAACCCTGTGGGCCTCACATAACCCTATGGGCCTCACATAACCCTGTGGGCCTCACATAACCCTGTGGGCCTCACATAACCCTGTGGACCTCACATAACCCTCTGGTCCTCACACACACCCGGTGGTCCTCACGCATCCGGTGTCTCTCACATACCCGGTGGCCCTCTAACACCTGGTGGCCCTCACACAGGATGTGTAAGGGCCACAGGGTGTATGAGTGTTAGTGTGTATGAGGTGCCACACAGAGCGCGTGGGGCTATAGGGTGTGCGAGGGCCACAGGGTGTCTAAGGGCCACAGAGTGTGTGAGGGTCACAGGGTGTGTGAAGGCACCCGGGTGTGTGAGGGCCACCGGGTGTGTGAGGTCCACAGGGTATGTGAGGGCCACAGGGTGTGTGAGGGCCACAAGGTGTTTAAGGGCCACAGGTTTTGTGAGGGTCACAGAGTGTGTGTATAAGGGCCACAGGGTGTGTAAGAGCCACAGGGTGTGTGAGGGTCACAGGGTGTGTGAGGGTCACAGGGTGCGTAAGGGCCACAGGGTATGTGTGAGAACCACAAGGTGTGTAAGAGCCACAGAGTGTGTGTGAGGACCACAGGGTGTGTGAGGAACACAGGGTGTGTGAGGGCCACCGGGTGTGTAAGGGCCACAGGGTGTGTAAGAGCCGCAGGGTGTGTGAGGACCACAGGGTGTGTGAGGGCCACAGGTGGGTAAGGGCCACAGGGTGTGTGAGGACTTGCTTCATCAACTACCACTAAGGCTACTCCTGGCACACCTCAGGCAGCTACTGTAGACGAGGATCAGTTCATTAACTAACTCTTATGGTGCACACAGAGGGGCTGATAATGGCTGCCTCTCTTAACATTATTAGTTGCCGAACTGTAACAAGAGTTTCCATGTCCGAGAAACATGATAATGCTTAGGTACATTTTTGGGCTACTGAGCCAAAGGTCGCTACAAAAAATAGAATTTTGGTTTTCAGACCATAATACAAGTTGCTGTTAACTGATAAACATAATACTGTGTGAATAACTTGGCCCCGGCAAGTGGAAAATCACTATTGAGTTCTTGGTCTGGTTCAGAACCCAAGATCGATGTTACTAAAGCTTGAATCCTGTTTTCTGATCATTTATATGTGTTTATATACACTAACGAAATTTTTACTGTTGTGTATATTATAAAACTTACAGTACAGGTACAGTTCCTGTTGTTTATTTTACAAACCATAAGATAACCTTCACCTCATGATCAAAGGTTAAAATTATCCCTGAAATCCCTACCATGGGAACAACCACGACTACAGTGTTTTGGACAATTTTTTTCTTATATACAGGTAATACGACGTTGTGTCGACCACCTAGGCTGCAGGGTTGCCAAAACATTGTTTCCAAACCGCGGTGGATAGCCCTCAAGGGGCGCGGCAAAGACCTTAGATGTAGCCCAAATATTATGTCTCTTATAGCCTGCTGTTTCACACTCCTATAACAAGTAATAAATAATATTATCGTCACTATAAGGAATTTAAATTTAATTCTGTGGATTAGTGACATGGTTTATTAAGAGAAAAAAAGACGTAAATCAAAGAATGAACACTGAATTTTCTTCCTATATGACAAAGAAAACTTTTTCTTATAACATTTTTGAAGGAAGTTAAATTGTTTTTTACCAGTTTACCGGATGAAGACACAACCTAAAATAAATTCAAAGTCCTTCTTTTTATACCAGTTTGTTTGTTGAAAATAGTAAATATTTTTTTGTCAGCCACTTATGAACTAAATGACAAAAAACGAATGGAAACATATTCCCTCCTAATCGTTTTATAAAACCCGGGAAAAACAAATCTGATGCATTGTGCAAAAAGTGCCTAACAATTACCATAAAATAAAATGTCCTGTACTGCCTCCACCACACTGTCACTGGGATGACAGTTAGGACACCTGCATTTTTTGTCTTCATCTCCTTAGTGGCAACTTACGGTACTTCTTGTATATAATATTGCCGATAAAAGTTCTTGACCCATTCTGTTCAGGGGCGGATCGAGAGGGGGTCCTGGGGGTCCGGACCCCCCCCCCCCTTCCCGTTTTCATCAGAAAATTCCAATACTTTTTCTTTAATGCAGTTTTGTACTCTGGCTTTTTGTACAGCAAAATATAATTACCATTAACCTCAGATTATCTCCTAAATCATGTGCACATGCTTCACCCCCCCACAACTTTAAAGACTACCCTTTTGATATTCCTGGATCAACCCCTGCTGTTGCGTAGTTCAGTTTTGATAACTTTTACCTGGCTGAAAACTCGTTCGACGTCAGCATTACTAATGGGCAAGTACAAAATATTAAGAAAAAATTTTGAAAGATTCTCGAATGCCTTGTGTGTAGTCGCCAACAGTCGCCAAGAGTTCTACAGAATCCTTATGATCTTCTGCTTCCCCCTAGTCTACCAGGTTTACCTGCAGGTAGGAGATGTGTAAAAATAATCATATATGCACATATAACACACATGGAGTCTAAATAGTTATGGACAGGTGTGTGTGTGTGTGTGTGTGTCAAACGATTCAACGAGACAATTGACAAATGCAGTAAAGAACGTGATTCAATAGGCTGTAAATGAATGCTTATTTAATAATACTGTATTTCATATTTTTGCGCTATGGATTTAATAACATTGATAAATGATAAGATTACTTCTTGTTACCTGTCCAACAACTTCTGCGGCTCTGCCTGGTACCTGTCTGTCTGACCAACCGCTAAGCCCCTCAGTGAGAGCGTGGGAAAGGAAATTACTATAGATCTTATTTCATTCGAAATTTTAAATTACTCGATGATTGTAAGCCAATAAATGAAGAGAAAATGAGCAGTCATGTGCTTACCTTTATTACCAATCCTGAAAAAAAGAAATTAATATTCATTCATGAAAACTGATGGAAGATAATTTAATGGTGCCGCGATTTCCTTTTTCAAAATTAGCCCAATTATAAGCAGTTTAAAAGGGTTCCATGACAAAACCCCAACGGGGTTGTCATTTGTTAACACTAACCTAACCTAACCTAACCTAAACAAAAAAGGACGTCTGTCTATGATTTTCGGATTTATAATCATTCTCTTCCAACAAACTGAACTATAGGATCAAAGAACTTTCGAAGCGTAGCAATATCAGCAATGTTAAGATATTATCACAACCAAGAAGGCTGATCATAATGTTTCTCAAGGCAGATTATTTGACGGTAGGTGTAACATAACACAACGTCATGAAATGATCTTCAGGAAATTTTAGAAAAGTATTTTGGAAAAGTTAAGTTAATTTTGGTTGGTTTGTATCACCAGAAAAATGGGTGGTCAAGGAGTCTAGTTCGTGGTTGTATTTTAACATTATTCCCTTGACCCTAGGGAAGGCATTTTTCAGTAGTCATTAGCCAGTACCGCGCGAGTCGCTACACCTTTAGGGAGGTGTATGGATGCTCCCCGCTGTCTGTGGTTTTATTAATGGCATTGGCAAATTAATTCAGTGGTTCATGATATAAATTTCCATGACTGTGATCACACACAGAAAAACACCTGGGAAAAGTTAGATAGAAATGGTGAAGTGTTTATTAAGTGGTGGAACGATGAAGGAAATTGGCCGGACACCGGGTGAACGCTGCCTTGAGGAATCAGGTAAGATGCAGTTGTTGTTTGTTGATGTGTTATTGTGACTTAAAGTAAGTTCGACTTACTGTATACATTATAAACACGTAAATAATATTCAAACTTGACAAAAAATATAACATTCTAAAGTGGGTTGATTGTGTATATCTTTGATGGTGATTATTATAACGATAGTAAAGGGTGTGTTTTAGTTTAGGCTGCATCATGGTATCCTTAGAGTTTTATTGGTAATACTTAACGACATGGGAGAGCCTTTAGCACTAACTTAAGACATTTTCTCAAAGACGATAAAAGGTTTCTTACCTCGTGAAAAGAAAAAAAATAATGCGTGTGTGGGGAGGACAAGGCCAAGCTTCTGCTGCCTGCCATGTTTAGATGCGGGTAACGGTTTTTGTCACTAAGTTTTGTTTTCACTTTAAAATATAAGATAAATATTTTCGGTGAGGTTAGTTTGGTTCATTAATCATCATTAATACTATGGTATTATTAAAAGGCCGTAGGTATTGGCACTTTCAGGTGAAAATAACGAAATGGTTATTTGCACCGGAACCTCGTCATCAAGGATGTCGGGTGCAGATAGTGAAACTGTTAACTGTACCCGAGGTGTGTCATAGTGAAGTTCGGGTGCCAAATACTGCACCATATGTTACCATATCCGTTAAAGAAAAATGAAAAAGAAGAGTGTAACTATTCAAATTATAGTAGAAAAAAAAGAAGTTATTTGCGCCGACTTTCTGTTTTCATCATTAATGTTTACAATGAAATTGTGAAAATTAATATCATCTCGTACATTATCTACTTCATTATCGTATACTTTGATATCTGGTACAGAACCTAACCTAACCTATCGGTTTGTTGAAGAGATAGTGAAGCTGTTATCTGCATCCGAGTTTTGTCAGTGGAAAATTCTTATAATATTCGATAATAGTGTTGAGATCTGGGGTTAAAATTATGGCTTAACTATTTGCACCCGGATCAATGGGAACGGTTTGTCAATGCGAAACTCTGGTGTAAATAGTATAACTGTAGTTTGGGACAATACACGGCCGGTGGTTCTAACCATCCACAGCCTTTAGATCTCCTTGTTTGGAGTATTTCTAACCCCATTTCAACCAATCGGAAATGAATAATAGCGTCGGAAATGAATATAACGATTTTTCATACTTTTACCAGTCTATGGGTGTGGGGGCAGTGAGGTGGACCGTTTCGTGATCTGACATTACGTGATCCAGCCTTCACCAATAATGAATAACTGATTTTTTTCCACCAATCACATTTGAATTGGAACAAGGCACGTCGGCATGGACCACCAAACCTCAGAGTTTGAATATTCAGACTCACTATGGCTACTGTTGAGGTCACTTGTGACGGCTGTGAATATAATTATTGGGATTAAATAGTTAAATTCCACTCCAGAGACGATTTAGTTATTTTTTGCGTGCTCACGGTGTTCTGCCAAGTGTGTCGAATGTCCGGACAGACATTTGCCGTATAAATTTAGAAAAGATAAACATCAGTGGTACTGCGGACGTTACAGGACATGCAAAGGAGGAAGCAGTGCAATTACTGCGTTTCTGATTACAATTACTGACCGGGGGGGTCCGGGGGTGGAGCCCCCCGGTTAGATTACGTTTAGGTTACTTGGATTCACTCGGATTTTGTTTCCTTGGGAATTCATTACTTAATAAAAAAATTGAAATCCGAGCCAATCTGTGCCAAAATTGGCGCAGATTCTCAAATTTTGGTTTTTATTTACTTCTCAAAAACGGAAAATCCGAGCCAACTTTGGTGGTTTATATCGGTTATCACTCGTTTTGGATCCCCCCCCCCCCCGAAAAGCTCAAATACCCGTGTCCCCCCCAAGATTGTTGGTGGGAAGGGGGTGGGGGGGAGATAACTCTAAAACGGATAATTTCCGACGGAAATGAAGGTCAAATTAGATTCAATCACACCGAAAAAAAACACTGGATAAAACAAAATGCTCAACTACAGGGCGTATTGTCCGAAACTGCAGTTTTACCGTACAAATAAGGGCCAATTGCAAGATCAGCCGTGGTGTACACCATGCTCTGGATCCCGGCGGTCGTAATACAATGGGGTAAAAATTGTGTGATTTTTCAAAATGGGCCAAGGTGGTACCCGACCGTCGTTTGTTGTTCCTTCGTCATCGTAGTGTAGTCAGGTGTGCCAACTGGCGGAAGACTTGGGGGTTGGTATGCTTGCACCCTCAAAAATGTTGTCAGTGGTACGAAACGTTTACTCTTGCTACACGATTTACGATCATGAAAAAGTTGAATCCAAGCTAAGGTGCACCTCATTTTCCTATTTTCTTTGAGCCTAAGCATATTCTGGGAATGAAATACGATCACTTACAGTGAATATAGGTAAATAAAGCCTGTGACAACCATAAAAATGTAGGAATAGAGTGTATTATCTGTTCCTTTGTTTATCCTTATTAAATCTAACAATAAAGTAATACGTGTGTCACGTTCTTGGGGTTGGGTGAGTGTAATAAAGAGAACTATGGCCTGTTCTGTGGATGAAGTCAGTAGAATATAACAAAGTACAGCATTAGGTATTATAATGTTGCTATGACAGTGATGAACTCACTGTACAGATGAATTGGGATAAAATCTTGAAAAAATATGACCAAAACTGTTAGTTTCCTATCAAACAGGAAATTATCTTTGTACCAAAATTTTTTACTTTCATATTATACAAGTATAAAGGCCAAGTATCTACAAGATATGAAATCTTGAGATATGGTTTCCGACTTGTCTCCACCTTATTATAGTAATGCAATAAATACCCTTTCAAAGAAAGCAAGACATGAACACTTTCCCAATGTCAGGAGTAAAAATGTATACAATATGTTAATGACATGGACAAAACCAGCAGTTGGAGAAAAGTATCTGCTGTTAAAATGGTCTTTTTATTTGGAAAAATATTCCATGTAAATACTGTATATTAGGGTGTGTCAATTTAGGGGGTGAACTGGCTAAATTGAAAATCGAGTAATTTGGTAGCAATTTATTGTAGTCTTTAAGCATGCAAAACAATATTCTGGCATAAATTTTTTTTTATAATAAGTCCTACCTACATCAAATGGATTTTTAAATGTACATATTTGTGAATTTATAACATAACCAGCGTTTGCACACATGTTACTGTTTCAAGTTTCAAATTATTATATTTTATTATCCGTAGTCTATTTGAAAGTAACCAATGCCTTCATACTCTCTTTGCTTTGGTTTCTTGTCATCAGTAGTCTGCTTGCTATTTGTGCTTTGATGTAACCTTCTCGCCTCTCGTGGCTGTAAACATGGCCCGCTGCTTCTGTGACCATTTTCACACATCTCTCCACACTTTGAGTGTGGGAAGGCCACTTCGGCACCTGCATTGGAGTCTCTTTAAGGTTTCTCAATTCTTGGCTAGTTAGACTTGTTGTCAATGGTGGCTCTAAGACTTCCAAACTCAAGTCAACCAATTCTGACAATTTGGTGGCATTGACGTTTATTGGGGGAACTTTTCTTGAATGAAACGAACAGTCTCCCAACTGGTCGTCATCTATTAGCGTTCCTCTAATCTTTAGAATGACTTCTACAGCCTCGGTTCGGAGATTGGTACATTGACTGCAAAGCATTGCTTGCAAAACTGCTTCTGATCGAGCATACCAAGCGGACCTTCTTGCCACAGGTAACACGATGTCCCTCACTACCTTCCTCTGTGTTCTTACTAGCTGCAATTGAAACAAAAGGTGATTGGGCCCATCCACCCACATAGGATTAAGTTTCACACTAAACCACTGGGGAAGATAAACTCCAATAATAAATTCAACAATTAACCTCAAATTCTTCAGCACTTTGCCCTTCAATTCGTGTTTGGAAATCCAAATCCTGCAGAAACGAAGAGCTGTAGTTAACCAACGGCTGTGACTGACAGGTCCAATCTCCAAGAGAGCCAATGACTGAGGCACTTCTCCTGATCTTATTGCTTGGGCAATACGATAAGCATAGGATTGATCTGTGCTGAGATCTTTGATGACTCCTTCAGACAACGCCGGAAGGGGAGGGCCAACTTCGACCTTTGGAAAGGTTGTATTTATTTCTAGTTGTGTTGCTTCATCCAGCATGATGCCAAGGGGACCTGACCACTTGTTGTTGCTCTTTGTAGGACCATCAAGTTCCTGGATGAGATGACGAAGAGGTAGCTCGCCTGTATGTAAATCACATACAATCCAAACAAGTCTTCTTCCTAGTTTTTTCTCTAAATGCGTCATTACACCCCCCTGCCATCCGGTGTTCACTGCAGTTGAATCTCCACCAACAGCCTGCAGTGAACTGCCAAGTCCTCTCTCCTGAACCCAACATAAAATATGATCAGCAATGACCTCTGCATGTTTCTTCCCTTCTACTTCAGTTTCGGGAGCAAAGTGAAACAAAAACCGACCACCAGGCTCAGAACAGACAGAGTAGTGTTCTTCTTTGATGAGACCTGGAAACTTTCTGTTCACTCCCTCTACTTCTAGCAAAACTTTTGTGTCATCTATTCTTCCATCAAACAAAAGACAGGAGAGCCCTCCCTCGCTTAAATCTTTTTCATGCTGATCAGATATTTCCTTCATTATTTTTTCTTGTGCTCTTCTAATTTTATTATGATCTATCACCAAAGATACATCCTCTCAGCTGATGAGGCCTGCATCTATCCAAGCGGCAGTTGCAATTTCTGCAGCCTCACGAAGTCCAGCATGGTGGCGAATACTAGCTAAAGCAATGTTTGAAATATTTCTTGTGTTGTATTTCATTTTCTTTGGTAAAGGTTCAGATGGCTCTTTGGAACTATCATCTGATGTTGCTTCCTGTTCATCAGAAGAACTATCAAAGAAGTGATAAACATCTTGACACAGCTCTTCCTCTCTTTGGATGGCTTCTTCACTCTTCATTTTCTTCTTTTGTTCCCTCTCTCGGATTTGTTCTCTCTTCTTGGCATTAGCAATCTGCTTCTTTGTTTCTGAATAATCTATTGAACCCATTTGCATACTTCCTTGGCCTTCTGCCTTTGTCCTCTGTGCCTTTATAAATTCAAGCTCTAAAACAGGGATCTTCTTTTCACGAGGACAACCACAATCAATGTGGGAATTATTTTCTCTCTTACCTGAGTGAGAACAGTTGGATTCAGAACATAATTGTATGGAGCACTTGCAGGTCAAAATGTCAAACAGAGTATCAAGTGTGTGCAGAAATTCATTTTTCCTGGCCAAGTTTCCTTTACCAAGTGATGTTTCAACTGCTTTGTGCCATAATTTCGTTAGTTTTAGCTCAATAGTTCGACACTGATTAATCACAGGTGGTTTGAATAGTGCATTAGCTTTTGTCCATTGATGCAGAAGAGGGACTATCATGTCATTTATGAGTTCTTTATCTGTATAGTTCCTTCTGTCCTTTGCATTTTTTTCTCGAAGGAGTAACCCTAATCTTAGCATGTCTCTCACTGTTGGAAGTTCTGATACAGGAAGCTCCTTCCCTTTACCAACTAGCAGGCTCAAGTGGGTTGACAACTGACTTCTTGTCTTCAATTTTGACATCTTCACACTATCTGACAAATAGAAAAATATTTCAATGTTTCATAATTCAATTGTTGTTTCAAAAAATATCAATTTGTTTATCAAAAATGCTGTAACAGAAATAACATAATAATTTCTTAGAACATAATGTTTTATACAATGATATAAGTAACTGCGACAATCAATATGCCCTACTTACAATAATTAAAATGTAGAATTCGTCTGGTAGAGTAGGTGCAAGTGCAATGAGAGCAAACCACCGTCTATGATATCTAGAAGGAGAGTGAGCCGGGCGCCTTATCCTCACGCTTGGTACAAGTCAAAACAAGAATTAAACTGTCCCACACGGAGAGCCTGTTCATGTTCATGTTCTGACATGCATATTGTACACAAGCTATAGAACCATAAAATACTCCATAATCCATATGCTTACATGAGATTAGTTAATATCAAGTGAATAATTCTAATCAAGTCTCATTAATTTGTTGAAATACTGATATTTGAAACTTTAAGGTATAATTGATGTAGGTGAGGTTATTTCAATTCATTTTTGTTTGCTAATCTCAAGTTTAGACATAAAGAGGCACAATATTTTGACTACCAAATTTGATTTTTAACATGTTGACAAAATTGACACACCCTACTGTATATGGATCCTCACTAAAGAGTTCATATCGTCAGTGTACAGACATTTGCTTACAAGGCATATACTCAACTATAATGGAAATGTAGACATGTTAGGTTAGGTTAGCTTAGGTTCATCTTGTGAGTAAATGTCATGGAACCCATATACAGTAGGTACAGTCATGAAATTCTACCAACTAATCAGAGACTAATAATGTTAAACATAGAGCAAGATGATAAATAAATTGTTTAAAAATATCCTCAATACAGTCTGCAATGTTAATTGCAAATTATTCCTGCATTTTTTAATGTTTAATATAAACTAATAATAATAAGGATAAGAATACATTGATAATGATTATGTCAGATTATAGCCTTTATTAAATGCAGGGTATGTTATCATATATGGATGATCAAGAGTAAAGTATTTTAAAGGAAAAATCATCCACAAATTTCACAAATATATAAATACGTAATATCCATGTATATATGCAGAGTGTAAAATAAAAAATAAAAATGAATAGGCATATGTTATGATTTCTTCAAGGCATATTTTCTGAAAATTCCAGAAACTGCATTTTTTCTGGTCTATGAGTAATTTGGGGATTTTATGGAAAGTCTCCAAATTTTTCTGTTCCGGGTCTGGAAACCAATTCCGAGGTTAGGCTAGGTAGCAAATTCCAAAATCTTCCCTGGAACCGGAAAATTCCTCATCAATCATGATACCAAGATTTATTTCTTCAGTATTGGTGAAAGGTGAATAGTCAGCTGTATCTCCACCTGTAAGTGAAAATAAAGTCATTAATATTGTGTTAGTTAAATTTGCGAATTCTGAAACATCTTTATTTATGAGGGTTAATATTTACAAGTTTTCAACACCTACATATTGTGGATAATTTTGTCTTAAAAAAAAAAAATAAATAAAAAATTCCAATGGAAACTCAGATTTGTTTGGTTTGATATGCAACACACTCAATTTTTTTTCTAATGTAGATTTTTATGGTGATTCCAAAACTTTGATGTTTTTTGGGGAGAAATTCACAGAAAAAAATTATAATTCCTTTAAAATTTTAATGTTCTACATCAAAATGTTAACCTAACCTACCTAACTTAACCTAACTGGAAAACATTGGTCAACTTAAAATCCTAAAATTCCCTGGATGACTGAAAAGATAATAAGACCTTAAATTTAATTTATTTTGGAAGACATTTCATTTTTGTTGGAATCGTGGACATACAAAGCCAATATATCTGCACTTGATTCTTCCACTGTCAATGTCAAAGTGAATTATTACCACCACTCCAAATATTGCACCAAAAGTGGTAAGGTAGTTCTCTCTTGCAATACATTGAGTCACTAAGTGAATAAAAAAAAAGAGCATGAATTTATGTCACTGAATTTATCTTATTAGTAACCACACAATCTATCTAGGAATGTTAAGAAAATGTACTGAATGCAAAGAGGGACTACGAAATCAGGATTGCAAGAGAATCCAAGGCGAATCCCAAGAGATTTTTCCAGGTATATAGGACAAAGGTCAAGGACAAAATAGGGCCTTTAAAGTCAGAGAGAGGGGAAGTTGATCGATGATAATGAAAAAATAAGCAAAGCATTAAACAGCTACTTCTTATCAGTTTTCACAGAAGAAATTCACGAGGAAACGCCAGAGGTGGAAGTGATATTTAGGGGAAATGAAGAAGAGAAATTAAAGAATATCACTATCAGAAAAGAGGATGTTCTTAAGAAAAATAAATGAAAGCAGACAAAATCCTCGAGTTTTGAAAGAATGTAAGGAACAAATTAGCGGAGCCCTCGTAAATTTATTTACAAAATCATAAGACACGGGAGTTGTGCCAGACTTGTGGAGACAGGCAAATGTAGTACCCATATTCAAAAAGGGAGACAGAGCATCAGCGTCAAATTACCGGTCGATTAGTTTGACGTCAGTAATGGGGAAATTTCTTGAATCGATTATAGCAAATAGCATCCGATCGCATTTAGAGAAAAACAAATTAATCTACGACTCTTGTATGTATATTATGTATGTTGTATGTATACCATGTATGTACTCTATATATACACATTACTTCTCTAGTCAGTAGCGTGTGGCAATGTCCCTGTTTCATGTCACCACACGCTTAGATAAATGTACCTGGCGACATCTGGAAGCTGCTAATGTACCACTTACCACATGTCGCCTGCGAGGTCAGAGAGAGGTCAGTTGACCCTATAGGAGTGTAAGGACTACCTGCGCTTGTAAGCGCACTTCTGTATATTTCCGTTAATAAGAACCTACAGAACTCTACAGGTGTTTATGTTCGCCCCTGTAGTTAGAACCAAGTACCCCGAACATCAACTATCAACATGGATTTACAAAGGGAAAATCTTGTCTTAACAAATCTGCTGATGTTTTTTAGGAAATCTATGAGGTAGTAGATAATGACGAAAATTACCATGTTATTTACTTAGACTTTAGCAAAGCGTTTGACAGTACCGCATCAGAGGCTTCTGAGAAAAGTTAAGGCTTATGGTATCGAGGGAACAGTTTTAAATTGGATAAAATCATGGCTCACCGATAGAACATAGAGGGTCAGCGTAGATGGTTTTAAATCTGAGAGGGGCTGAGTAACTAGTGGGGTTCCCCAGGGGTCAGTACTGGTCCCACTCTTGTTCGTTATTTACACTGTAGATACTGGGATCAACAGTGACATAAGCAACTTTGCGGATGACACTAAAATAGGGCGGCAGATTAATTCAGGGCAGGATGCAAATGCACTACAGGAGGATTTAGATAAACTGCAGGAGTGATCAGAAAAATGGCAAATGAAATTCAACACCAGCAAGTGCAGCGTACTTAATATTGGAAGAACAAATACTTATAATGTATACAGCCTTAACAACATCAAACTGGAGAAGTCGACTTGTGAAAGAGACTTAGGGGTACTCGGAAGCCCGGACCTTCGGCCTAGAAAACAGTGCATTAATGTTCGAAATAAGGCAAACAGAGTATTATGTTTTATATCTAGAAGTGTAAGTAATCAAGAGTGCTGAGGTCATATTGCAATTATACCTTCCGCTAATCAGGCCGCACCTCGATTATGCTGTTCAGTCCTGATGCCCTTATTATAGAAGAAATATCAATTCACTGGAGTCGGTGCAGCGAAGAATGACGAAAATGATTCCGGGACTTAGAAACCTTCCCTATCAAGATAGATTAACGAAACTAAACTTGCATTCCCTAGAAAGACGAAGAGTGCGGGGGAGATATGATAGAAGTATTTAAGTGGATGAAAGGAATAAAAAAAGGAGATATAGAGAAAGTTCTTATAATATCCGAGCATGATAGGACTCGTTGCATGGAATTTACGTTGGATAAGTTTAGGTTTAAAAAACTGGTTTACAAATGGGGTGGTAGATGAGTGGAACAAGCTTAGCAACTTTGTAGTAAGTGCTGGAACCCTGGAAAGTTTTAATGGGAGGCTAGATAGATTCATGGACGATAGAGAGTGGTAGTAATTCTCGACAGAAGCTGCCATGCACATGACAACTGGCCTATTGCAGACTAGTTCTTATAACCTCACATGACACGTGATCGATATGGGTTGGGTGTAAACGGGGCAGCCTAGTATGGGCCATTAGACCCGATGAATGTTTCCTCCATTGTTATGTTCTTAATGAGAGGAGGAGAGGGAGTGGGGAAAAGGGGAGAGGAAAAAGGGGAGTGCCCTGAAAACTTAGTACCAGAATCTGATAGATTTTCCAATTCATTACACAACACTACCAGGGCACAGAGATTTATTTACTTCTGACATTATTTACGGAATCTCTAGTGTTAAATGTATGGTAAATTTGTGAAAAATATATAAAATTCATAATCAATAGTTATCAAACTACTTTTACAATGAAATGCAGTTTCTGTCCGCCTCTGGCAGCTGTTCAATGTCCACCGATCATATCTGAGCATTAGCAGTATTAATGTTGTCTTCTGTTGAAGAGGTTAATTCACTGTATCTTAGTTCTTCATCTTTAGGACGTCTATGGAAGTGTATATTCCCCTCTCGTTTGAACCAAGAATTACACCCAAACACAACACAATTAGCGGGCATTACTAATGCCAGCTTTCATTATCATTAGTGAAACATAGAACAAATTTCTGTTTATAAATCTTCTCTCCATCACTCACTGCCTTTAGTCTCATAATATCTTCGTTTTTCTGCCACGGTCTACTTCTGCTTCATATGAATAAGCCTTATTGGTGAATAGTTTGGTTGGGTTTAGATAAGGTGGAATATAAAGACGTTCTGGGTATTTTCAAAGCCTTTTACCGAAATCAAGATATTAATTATATTTTACAGTACGGCTGAAGCTTCCTGGTTCTACCGACTCACCCGTAGTTAACCTGTGTGTTCACTCCTGTTAGTCTCACTTTTGTTCTGTAACTCTCTTGAAATTTCTTGTTAAATGACCCCATCTTCCTTGTCATTGTATATTGTTATATATTATATATGTGCAGTCCACACCACTCATAAGCCACACAGACTGGCTGGGTCCATCCCTCCCTCACCTTGCGAAATATACAAACCAGACAATTAATCAGTGGTCAGTCAAAGCGTAAAGTCAACACCTACTTCTAAGCTCATTAGCATGGATTGGTTTTATAAACAAAGAAAACAAAATTTAAGTTCGTAATTTCGAGGCCGCAGTCTGTGTGGCTTATAAGTGGAGTGGACTGTAACTCTTATGCCGTCTGTATATTTTCAGCGTATGGCTACTGAATTTGTGAAAGGAAACGTTAATTATTATTATTATGAATTTTATCCTTAGTAATACAAGTAAAAGGATTACGAGTGTTATTATGTTCATCTTTACTCAAAAAAAAAACCCCACATGCGATGGTCCTTACCTTCATTATCAGCGAAATTTAACTGTGAAAATTCAAATGAATGAATATATTACACGATTAAACCCAAATAACCGGACACTAATTATTCAGAACAACATCTCGTACATGGAATATGACTTTTGTTAAAATTTAAGACTTTAAAAAGGTGAAAATCGAAATACATTAAAACAATTCAACATTTAAGTTTGTATTTATGGAGTTCTCTGGCGTTATTTGTTTTGTTGTTGTCCCTGTGTTGTGGGTAGTGTTGTTGGTGTTGTGGGTTGTGTTGCTCGTACAAAAAAAAAAGTTATCTACCCACCTGGGTTCGATGTGTCTGGAAATGAACCCAATGTACAGCAGTTTTGGTTCGGTTGATTCACAAATAGTGATCAGAATTGTTCGTCATTGTGTCATATTTTATCAACGATAAAAGGGACAAATAGTTTTTGTGTGTTCATTGTGTTACCTGTGGGTGATATTACTTGTGCCTGATGTTACCTGTACATTGTGTTACTTGTCCTTCATGTTACCTCTACATTGTGTTACCTGTGAAGAGGATTTTACCTGAGTAGGGTTGTTCTCTTTACCTACAATTCTTGTGTTTCTCTCTCCACAAGCTTGTACACTGAGTTAAGCTGGTTATTCCATGTATTATTATCACCGTGTCCGTTATTGTTTTATTTTCATCATTAATTTCACTTGTTCTGACGAGCGTCGATCACATAACTCGTCATCAGCGGCTCCATTACTCCCTCACATCCCATCCTTCCCCATCACCGTTACGTAATATTATGCTCACACATCTCTCTCTGACGGCTATCATTGTTGTGTAACTCCGCGTCAACACTTGTATGTACAATCAAAGATAAAAGTCGTGTCGCGGTTTGTCCGAAGATTAAATATAACTCGTGAAACATTACTAGAGCCCTACCACAAGGCAGAGCGCACCAAAAGTCTTTGCCCTTCGGCATATGTTTTCACCAAATTTCACGACACGACTTTTGTCTTTCGTTGTACACGTGTGGACAAAATTATCTGGACATTTGATAGTATGTACACTCGCAACAAAAAGTATCGGTGCATACTGTAGTGTGAACAATTTGAGACCAGTGACGATAGGTATTGGGAAGGTGAGTTGTTCCAGCCGTATGTTGGCAGCCCTGTAATCCTGCTGAGCAGCTACTATGGCCTGGTCAAGTGAAACAAACCGTTATAAATAAGGTCGGGAAGTGATAAATAGACAGTATGAAATATGAGGAGCCCCATGTTAACAAAATTATTTGTGATACTTGTGAATATTGCCACTTTAATTTATGCTACCAAATAAACCACACAACCTGGTCGTCCTGAGGGGTGGTGCAGCGTCGACGGCCACTCGGAGACCTGTCGTCTGTAGCACCAGTTTCGAGGTATCGCCGAATCCATCGTGCAGCGGTGTTCCTGTGGACACCAACCCGCCGGCTAATATCTGTGACGCCGAACCCTTCGTTATAACAGAAGATAACATAAGAAAGTGGGATACTGCAGGAGGCCGACTGGCCCATACAGGGCAGATCCCTTTCACACCCATCCCAGCACTTCCATGTGCCTATCCAACTTCGTCTTGAAGCTCCCTAGCGTCCCCGATCCTACTATAGCACTCGGTAGCCTATTCCACATATCCACAACTCTATTACCAAACCAGTGCTTGCCTATATCCTTTCTGAATCGAATTTATCTAATTTGAAGTTGTTTTGTTCTAGCGTTATCGTTATTACTGAGCTTCAGAACATCTTCCATTTTACCCTTGTTAATCCCACTTACCCACTTGAACACCTCTATCATATCTCCCCTAACTCTACGCCTCTCTAATGAATGCATGGCTATGCTTTTCAGTCTTTCTTCATATGGAAGGTTTCTAATATTATGGATCATTTTTGTCATTCTTCTTTGTACTCTCTCCAAAGAATCTATGTCCATTCTATAATAAGGACACCAGAATTGAACCGCATAATCCATGTGTGGCCTCACTAATGCTAGGTAAAGTTTCAAGATAACGTCAGCAGTTCTGTTACTCACACTCCTAGATATGAACCCAAGAATCCTGTTTGCCTTGGTGCGAACGCTAATACATTGTTTTCTAGGTTTCAAGTCGTTGCTAACAAATACACCTAGATCTTTTTCACAATCTGAGTTTTTTATTTCCGTGTTACCTAGTTTATACTTAACGTTTGTATTCGTCTTCCCTATCTGTAGTACCTTGCATT
>NW_024711797.1:0-14954 GCF_018991925.1 Homarus americanus | reverse complement strand
ATTGGTAAGACTGACACTATTAGTAAGACCGACACTATTGGTAAGACTGACACTATTAGTAAGACTGACACTATTAGTAAGACCGACACTATAAGTAAGACCGACACTATTGGTAAGACTGACACTATTAGTAAGACCGACACTATTGGTAAGACTGACACTATTAGTAAGACTGACACTATAAGTAAGACAAACAGCCAAATTATACAACAGTCGAAAGTCTACCAGAGAAATGAGGCAGTAAAGACTTATTTACACGCTCGTAAACCTTAGAGTAAGAGGGACACACACACAGGCACCACCAAACACAGAAAGTGGTGACCAGCAAAGTCACTTTCATAGGTTAACTGGTGAAACAGACGAGCGACTCGACCCTCCAGTGATGGGAGGGATAGGGTGGGAGATGGTGGTGATTGGGTGGGGGATGGGATGAGGAATGGTGGTGATGGGGCTGGGGATGGTGGTGATGGGGCGGGGGATGGTGGTAATGGGGAAATGTGGTTGTAGAGGGGGAGTAGTGAAGAGTGAAAGTGATCGTTAGAGACTATGGTAGTTGCGATGGAGTAGGGGCTGTAATGGTGGTATATATATATATATATATATTCCTGACTGATAATTCTGAAAGTTAGATAATTTGTTTTCGAGCTTGTGCACACTTTCGCAGAAACACAAATGTATGTGTACAGTATAAGTGTGTGTACATTATTCCGCATGCGTGCCTCTTGTGGTCTTTAGGCAAACATACAAGTTACACAAAACGTGCTTCATCCAAGCGTCCGTCGTGACGTCACACATCTTCCAATCACCCGAGCCTCAACCTTGCTCAACAACCAATGACAGCTATCAAGAGGCAACAAGAATCTACACTGCCAATCACCAATGACGTCACACATATTTGCAGACCTTTAAACCTGACCTCACAGATGTAAACGGTTCATGTCAACCTTCAATATCATGTCAGATATCTCGGCCACTGACAGCCGTAACCTATGTGTTGTGAGACATGTCACTGACCATGTTTACCGTCTCGCAAAACGACGATCAGCATCACAGTAATCAAGGCCAACCTATTACATATAGAGTACCAACACACTAATAATTCTTTTGTTAATTACAAGAGAGGTGTAATTAAATAATTTCTCCTGAACAACAGTGACATCAAACATGCCAATTAACCGGTCACCTCCCGCTCATGCCAACCGTCACACTCTACAGAACTAACTATCGTTGATCGAGGTAATCTAAGGCATTACACAGAGCTCATCACAGACTGCGGTTAAGCAACTTCAGACATAAAGAACAATTTCCTTCCTCAGCGGGTCCACGGAGGTGAAACAATGGGTCTATTAAACCCCACCATTGAAGAGGGAGGGAGTTGAAGAGCTGCCATTACAACCACTGCAAATAACTACATGAATACGAGGAAAATGGGACAAAAACGAGGGGGAAATGGGCTAGTCTGTGGTCTGAATGTGTAATTATGTCTGTGTGTTCCCCGCAGCGAGCGATTCAGGGGCCTCTCTACCCCCTACCTGCCGGGTGCAGTGAGGAAGTCTTAGTACAGGCGACTCCTGGGGTGAGTTGAGGGAAACACGAAGTTCATTGTCGGGAATGTTGTAGTATGTGGGGAAAGTGTTTTATTTTATGACGAGTGTGTGAGGGAAGGGAAAATGAAAGAGAAAGATGGTTGATATCGATGCATCACTGAGATTGAGTAACAGATGTAGAAACTGCCAGACATACGAAGATGAGTGAAAGTGTGAGAGATGTACAAAAAGACAGACAGGCAGGCAGACAGACAGACAGAGAAATGTAAAATATCGTCGTCTTTTACTGGGCCTGGAAGCACCACAGCAAAGCATAAAAACAGAAACTCATCGTCTTCCGGCATGACTCCTTTACTGGTGGTGTTCCGACAGAAAATAAACACACCTTAACCCAACCTATTTGTCTTTCAATTTTCCTTACCTCTATGGCTTTAATTATTAAGATAATCAACGTTCTTTACCTATACTAACCTCTCTCTTGTTAATGGGGTCCAAGAACGATCTCAATTCCACAACAAACACTGGGACAAGATTCTACACATACTAGCGGGCATTGGTCAAGAGACAGATGGTATAAATCAGTGGTTCTCAACCTTGTTTGCCCCATGCACCCCTTTCACCATATGTCAGAATGTCATTCCCCCTCCTTTCCAAGATTGTCTGCCTCAAAAAGTGCATTCCAAATAATATGCATATAATACTGAAAATCCTTTATATTTTCCATATTAGTATCAGTTCCCCCCCCCCTGAAAACCTGAGGGGGGAAATTCCCCCCTGGTTGAGAACCCCTGGTATAAATGATCTCTGATGTTCATAAGATTTTGTTTTTCCATTGTGTTCTTTTATGTTTGAGTGAGTCTAAAATAGTCTTATCATCAAGTACCATCATACTTAACACACATACACATACATGTGCGCACACCTACACACGCAAACGCACTAACACAATTAAACACACACATACACACATTCATCGAACCAGCTACAGTCAACCTATATATTTTATCCAAAAATTGGCGTTCCAGGGTAAATCGACAGAGGACCGCCTAGTCTGGTGATCTAAATATTGCGTGATGCAAGACACACCGGCCAGCACACTCACGGCCACCGACAGCAAACTTCCCTCTTCCCATGTTTAAGTTGAGCCCAGATTCTCAAAGGTTCGTCAGCTGAATTATCTTGGAAATGGAGATGTAAGAACCCGACTCACTGGCTCCATTCCACTTCCATGGCGAGTACACTGTAACCAAATAACTTCTCTTATTCCCATTTATTGAGACATTTAGCGTATATAGGTTAGGTTAGGTCAGGTCAGGTAAGGTCAGGTCAGGTTGCTGGACATTAGTAGCAACTACAGGAATCAATTTTGTCTTCAATAGAGTTAATAACGAGGTGGAAACTCCGACAATTACAGTACACACAGACTACAGCTGAAGGTTGCTAAGGGTGGTCGAGCCCTGGCCTTTCACCACTGTGACCTGGGTTCAATACTTTCTTGGGTCGGATGTGAAAAGGGTGTTAACCAGTATACCCTTACCAAACATGACAGGTTTTCTCCAGGTACTCCGATTTCACCCTGTACTAACTAGCACTGGATCTATATGGGATGCCCTCATATGACCTTGAAGAAGACCAGTTAGTCATAATTGATGAGAGCTATACAGTATATATAAAAAAAGCTGTTTCCAATCAAAATTACAAATGGATGCCAATTCTTTAGAGACAGGAGAAGAGCTTGTGGTCTTTTGATAGGGCAAGAGAGGATTGGTTTAAATTGTTACGTCAATATATCCGTCGAGGAGTCACTACCGCCTTTCTCTGGAGGCTTTGTTAGGTAAGACTACAAAATAAACTGTGTATATGAAATGGACAAAAGCTAACGGAGAAAAATCAAATGACGAAGCATAAACTATTTCACACATCTTGTAGACGACAACCTGTGTGGACGAGGTGAAAGTGTTCAAACGAGCCCTTAACTGGGGTCATGGAACGGGTCTACACCAACGAGTGTAATGAATATATAATCTAACACAGCCATAGTTTGTTTACACTCCCCGGTGATGGATTCCTTCTTATCTCTAATTCACGATTTCTCTTCATATATTTTTACCAGTGTATTCAACCGTGTATTAATAAATCTCCAATCCTACAGAAATAAGTCTACGTACTACAGCTTTGGCGATATACAAAGGATGTTTAACATTTGAGTCGGTGGTTGAATCCCTCACATGGCGTCAATGTGGTCTGAATCTGTTGCATGAGCCGTATTTATGGTCTACAGTTCTTGTATTCTTCACGCTAGGGTTTTATATAATATACATAACAGCCACAACAACACACAGTAATAACCACAACATATAACAATATCCATCATAACAACAACACAAAAAACCCACAACAACAATAACAACAACGAACACAAGAACCACAATAATAACAACAACGAACATAAGAACAACAACAATAAACACAATAACAACAAAACACGACAGCAAACACAACATATAACAATATCCATAATAACAACACAAAAAACCCACAACAACAATAACAACAACGAACACAAGAACAACAACAATAACAACAACGAACATAAGAACAACAACAATAAACACAATAACAACAAAACACGACAACAAACAGAACAATAACGTCACCAATAACCACAAGCAACAATATGTACTATCACAACACATCCAATGAGACCTCCAGTGCTACGATATAACCTTCATAATTTAAAGAGACCTTTACCACATCCACGAGACACCCACCCCCCCCCCAACACCTCCACGAGACCTCCAACACATCCACGAGACCTCCAACACTCACACAGCACTCAATTGTTGTTGTTGTTGAGATTGTCGGACCGTAGTCCGACACGGGCCTTTGCCTATAGGCGGCCCGTTTGGTGGTTCCGGCTGGAGCTCCAGGAGCAGCCAGACCGGATTGGGATTGGAGGTGGTCCCACCTTCAGGTTGGAAGGATACTGCAGGTTGCAAGTGTGAGCGGACCCCCGATCAGTGGACGCTTACCACCAACCCCCACTCTTGGACGAGGTCAGTTTCGGAGTGGCGCGCCCCCGGAACTGGGGTCCGCACTTGCTGGGAGAGGATGCTATCTCAGCTATCTGGGTGGTGGGTATCGTGTGATGACCCCAGCACTCAAGCCAAGACGTCAGGGGATTAAGTTGCACTCTGGCTGGGGAGAGAGTTGCCGCGTGTCCGTGAGGTGACTGCCACGTTTTTGCACTGGCTTTTCCGGGAAGTCGAGGTTGGTGTCCTTTACGTGTGTGTGTGTGTGTGTGACAGACAGTTCCTCATCGCGACAGGAGACGACTTGTGGTAGTGTAATGAATGGTGTATATTAGAACAAAATATATAATGTTGCTATTACCGTTTGTTTTTACTGTTGATGCAATTATTATTATTATTATTATTATTATTATCACAAGTAGTGGTAACAGCAGTAGTAGGGAGTCTGAGTGTCTAACCTAAATTGGCACTAATGAATCCAATATATATCCAGAAAGTCTAATTAGTTCATGAGTAAATGGATCAATAATCAAATGACAAGATAAAGAAGAAAGATAATTTGATAAGAAACAGCGATAAAAAAATCGAGAAAATAAAAATATTAATAATAATAATAATAATAAAGCTAATAAATAAGCTAAAATTTTACACCCTCTTAGAAGAAAAATAACCCGGTATATGCCGGAGCTCTACAACGTAAAAAATCTTGTTCTCAGGTAAGTTTCCCACCTGTCCTGCCTCATTAATTAACCTGGTAACTTTGATCTCTCACTCTCACGCGGGAAAGGCATCCAAGTCCCTAACTGGGTTAATCTTTAACTTGGTGACACTATAAAATGGACGGGAACCTTCAGCACACCGGCGAGAAGGATCCCTAGGAGGTAATAGCGACTTGAACTGGGGGCCTTCAGGACGCCGCCAAGAGGGTCTTCAGTTAGCCACGTTCACTCCTTAATATATGTGGAGAAAAACTTCCTCTTCAATACATCACAGTGCATGTGTGATGATGATGATGATGATAATAATAAAAATAATAATAACAATAATAATAATAATAATAATATTAATAATAATAATAATAAAATTACAATAAAAATAAAAATGTAAAAATAAAATCTAAAAATCTGAAAATATAAATAATAATAACTCGAAATCTTGAAAAAAATCATAAAAAAACACCAAAACCGAATGAAAACATCGTGTGAGTGTCTGGAGGCCGAGAAGTAAACAAAACAAAACAAACATTCGACCTACTCCACAAAGACGTATAATTATTAATGGTGTGTACGAGGTTATACTCGACCTACTCCACACGTGGGCTATAATTAGCTAGTGAGGTAGGTAGTAGGTAGCTACCAAACAGGGAGGTACTACCGCCTGGGAAGATATTGGAAGCATAATGTGATGTCTATGGTAGACCCTGCTGCCATATGGCATCACGAAAATTGTGACCAAGTCCCAGGTTGCTGAACTGACTTTCTGCCTCATTTACACACAATTGCAGGGTCTTAATTATTTCTCTTAACATTGACAACATAACATACATATATATTGTTTCTCACTCTTTATCTTTTTTATTTCTTTATGGTTCTTTATTATGATTATTGCAATTATTATTATTATTATTGTTATTATTGTTATCATTATTATTTTATTATTTTTTTTTTATTTTACTTATCTGAATAATAATAATTATTATTATTGGTATTATTATTATTACATTTTCGCCCCCCAGGCCCCGATGTGGGTCAGTGACCTGTGCCCGGGTGGGCTAATACCAGTAAAAAAAAAAAAAAAGCCCAGATATATGTGATATACTACACAGGGAATATAATACGCACTTAGTGGTGTGTTCAAGGGCAGATACTCAACTAACAGTGTCGGCTACTATTAGGTGGTGACATACACTGTACAGGGATACGCTTCATGTAACCCATCATTAACGGCATGGAGGTGAGCACGCACACACACAGATAGGCTTTTTTGCATTCAGCTGATGAAGAATAGTTAACAAAGCCTAGTTGTTGTTGTTGTTTTGTGGTCGAATCAAGCTGCCCCGGACAACCAGTTCAACAAATATACATCACTGTTGTTGCTCATTATTACATTAACTGTACATGGTGTCTTAAAATACTAAATATCATAGTCTTCATCTTCCCGAAGCAATGAGGAAGATAATGAGTCGCATAAATAGACATTAATAATCGTCTGATCCTGTCTTACTGTAGTGACGCTGCAACGTGCTTAAAATTGGCATAAATTTTATGAGTGAAAAAAGACTTAAGTTTACCTTTCTTTCGCTTCATTTATGATCCTCCTTATCAATTGTATGTGCGTGTGTGTGTCTGTGTCTGTGTCTGCGTGCGCATGTACGTGTGTGTGTGTTCAGCACACTAATCTGACTATAAACGCTGCGATTAATCATCAACCAGAGAACACGGAGGAGAGAGAGAGGGTACAAACTAGTATCACAATAAAAGATTACTATTATGGTTGTGTAAAATACGAAAAAAAAGTCAAACGATATACGTTCTTTTCATATTAAGACCTGCATAAACTGCAGTAAAAATGAATTTGCAACCGTAAGCAATTTCCTTTGAAAAGAAAAGTTAAAAAACAAAAGTTCCCAAAATAACATAAACGGTAATGAAACAAATACTCATGATGGTAATATATCGTGTCGTTCAACACCTTCCATAGAACATGCAATTAAGAAAAAAATATCATGTGAAATAAATAAACATGAAAGGGTTATTTCAATCAAAACAAGCGAGAGGAAAATAAATGGTGGTGACAAGAGGTGGTTGGCTGGGTGGTGGCGGGGATGTATGGGCACTGCGCACGACTTGTTGTATAGAGGCGAGACCTTCCCGTCGGCACCCTGAAGCCCTCCGTGACCCAGAAACCCTCTCTCTGGCCAACTGTCCCTCACTCACTCCTCACATCTTTCCCGTCTCTCGTCGGTGTGCAAAGATCAATAAAATAAGAATATCATTATAAAAATATATGTTTATTACCAATACAGTGTTAATAGTAAAGAATATGTTGATGACATGAGAGAGTCAAGGTGAGAGGTGCGGGATTCTGGGTTAATGTCCGAATGCCGGTTGGCAGTAGGTCGGGAGCCAACGATCGAAGGTTTTAAAGTAACTTGGTGCAAGCCTGCCATGCACGATATGAATCAAGCAAATGTGGCTCAGTCGTGAGCCAGGCACGATGGGGGAGAGTTAGTGGCAAGGCAGACAAGCGATTCAAATTAATAGTTGGCTGTTTGTATGGGTAGACCTCTCCCCTACCCATAGTTTAATGATTTGTATTTGAAACAGAGGGAATTGCAAGCAGACCAGGCGCGGAAATGCACATGGCGCGCATCAGGCAGAAGAGAGCGCTGCAAGAGAGGGGGGAGGGGGAGGAGCGTGCACGCAGACGTCAAGCACAGCTCTTGCTTGCCAGTGCACCTTGGGAGCCAACACGGTCCACATGCCTCTCATGGCGGTACGAAAGACGACAAAATCTGTCATCTTGATCCAGCATCGGGGACAACGAGCTTATCAGCTTCCCCTCCTGCTGATAAGGCAGTGCTTGTCTGCTTGAGAATACAACCGTGCGTGGTGGTGAGTAGGCGGCGCCCGTGCTAGGCGTACCACACCAGGCAAGCGCTTACAAACCAGTGATTTTGCAGTAGTGCGAGCCATCCGCTGCAGCCTGTGGCTCTAGCATGAACCAGCAGACCACTCCGCGGATATCGATTAGCTGACGGATGAAAGTGGTGTATGTATCGAGAAGGTGTGAAGTGTTGTGTGGTGCTGGAGGCATCAGGAGGTGTCCCCGCCTCACGGAGAAACTGTAAACAAAGCGGAGGTCATTGCGTCCCCCCGGGGATTGACGGCGGAAGTTTGTCGATGGTGAACATTCAGTCCAGTGTACCGAGTTGGGGAAGCAAATCCTCCCTAAAAATAGTGATAATCGCCTCTCTCCGGCTGGGAGCACAGCTGCACCACGGCACGTGGAAGTGTTATAACGAAACATGTCAGGGTGCAGAGGTGTAAGCCGAAGGACACTACACCCGCCCGCTGCTGCTATTCTAGTCGCTGCCGGGGTCCAGGGGTCCAGTGCTGTATAATAAGTGATTATTACTCAACTTATCTAGTACCCCAGTCATGGATAAACAAGGAATAACCCGTCTATGTGTTTACCTGAGCTCAGAACAGAAATTCTGTCAGTGAAATCCTGTAATATACCCTCGCTGTGCTGAAATAAATTGTGGATAGAAAGGAAGTAATACATTAGTTACTACCTTCATGTGCAGGCAGGAGCAGCAGCAGTAACAACGGGGTAGTGGACGTGTAAACAAGGTGAGATAGCAACGTCACCAAGATTACCCTGAGTTACCAAACGCGGCAAGCGCAAGAGTGTTAGGGGAGTGAGGGCGCAGCTCCTCCAACAGTACCCTGGGTAGATGAAATACGCGCACATCGCCGCCCGACTACTGCAGTACCTCCCACCAGTCCTCTATGGCTTCACCTCGTCCCTCTCAGCTGAGAAAGGTCATGATGAAGGAGCGCTGTGAATTCCAGATATGCTTTTCTAAAAGGACTTATTTTTTTACCCAATTAAATTCTTCTGTTCAAATAAAGAAAAAAATGTACAAGAAAACTTATTATTCACTTGAAGTTATAGAACATAATTCAGTACTATCACAGTGATGAGCGACATAATACCAAGTAAAAATATGAAGGCAAGTAAATAATGTAGTGGAGGGAGCAGTACTGGTGGAGGTAATGCTGTCCTTAACTGTATGTGATGCTCAGATATACACAAGACTGTTCTTCTGTGGAGTGTAGTGTAGTGTAGAGGGAACCTGTGCGTCTTACAAACAGTTCTTTGTCATTCAGCGAGAATATAATATATGAAGCAGGAATTATCCTCTCCTCTGTGTTTTATAATGGTAAATTAAAAGATAAATCGTGATATATTGGTAAAATCAACACGACAGCTTTAATAAGTTGCAATTGTTCAAGAAAACAAGTGGTAATCCGAAGTTTCTTTATAAAAGTTCAGTGTGGGGAAACTTCAGCAAGCTGTACGTTTCTAAACTCCAAAGTTAATTGTAAAAAAAAAATAAAGATAGTATAAAGAAAATAGTGTAAATTGTAATGTGTTATGCTGTCTCCATATTCAAGACGATTGAATTACGAGAAGCGAATAGCGGAATGTGAAACTTGGTTTTCCAGATCTGTCTCTCGCCTATTGTAGATGATAGTACACACCAGTTACGTGAATAGCCCGTACCCAGGGTGTAGTGAATTGAAAATGAAGTTTCTGTAATGTGGCGATTGTGAGAGAAAATTTAATAACCGAAACAGCCTTTGTCGGCGCTCGAGTGAGCGGCCGCCATCTTGTAGGGATCCCATACCTCGCAAGGGCGATGGGAAGCCGATCACAAGAACCCATGAGGGTCGAGTCTCTTTTTTATTTGTTCCCATTCTATTTTTTGTCACCTGTTTTAGTGATAATGAAATATTATTTCCCGGCAGTGGTGGAGCAGCAAGTGGAGAGTGTAGTTAAGGGAATATCGCAGTACTTGGGTGAAAAAATCTGTACTATACATTGCTAAAAGTGGTGCCTTGGAATAATGCCTTAATCGGAAATGTTAGGCTCAGTGATGTTGTGTAGTGAGTGGAAGCCTGTAAGATAATGGGGCTTGTATTTTTATTTATTATCCATGATGAAAGAAGCTAATGGGAGATGCTTTATATCAACAACACACTGAACAAGACCACCAGAGTCAGCGCTTCCCTAGTATTAAGTGTTAACTGTTATATTAATGAAGTGATTAGTGCAGTTTAGGTAATGGTTAATGATTAAAGATTTCTCAAGTAAGTATAACCTGATTTGAGTCGTGGAGGAGGCGGTAAACACCCTCCGCCACACACTTAACCCATGAATACCTCTGGCTTATATTTGTTGACTTTTATTTTCCCTACTTCAATGCAGGCAGTCCTGTCGAAAAAATCATTCGATGAAGAGTTAGAGAAAATCATCAAAACACTGGATATATATCACGCATTCATTTTATATTATCCTTTTTTATTTAAACAAAAGTAATTCCTTTTATCTACATTCATGGTTTATTTGATTTGATTCTTGAGTCGTATTTTTTTATAGTGTCAAATAACGAAAAAACATATCACCCCATAAAGTTGTGAAGAATTACTATTACTGAAGAGAGAACCTGTTGGCCAGAACTAGGAGATATAAATGTGCTGCGGCGGTGGAGAGATACTGTTACAGTTTACACCCACAGCCTAATTTATTATTCATATCACTCGAGATCAATTATTAATTTGCCTTTCACTTGAGGCCTTAATTTGACTCTTAATGATATGAACACTTCTGCCTGATCCCTTGATGGTTAAATGATATTCTCTGTATATATATTAGTATCTGTCGACAGTGTACGTGAGCTTCCTGACACATCTATTGAGGTTGTATAGACGCAAACACTTTACTGCATTACCATTACATGTTATGGGTCATTCTGTGCTACTCATCCCCTGATTTACTCCCAAGCGTGACCCGACACCTGATTTTTTTATGAAATTATCTGCTTATAAATTTACTTTTTCATTAGTCATCTTGGAAATAATCAGACGACACGTATAAGAGTACTAGAGAGGTGTGGAAGGTGATCTTGAACCAACTTATGACCTTTTGAAGTTCCCAGTTTTATAGTTCAGGGTTTTGGTTCCTTAAGTATGCTAATTCTCACCTGGAAATATGAGTCGTCGCTCGTGCTAACATTACAGGTATTTAAACGCTAAGACAACACCCCAAAGATTGAACACTAGTTCTAAATGTTCTGAAGACACCAATAGCTATACACTCATGAGACTGTATACATTATACACTTGACTGGAACACAAACTTGAAACTCGACATACAAAAACGCGCGCACACACACATACTTAATACTTTTTATATAAACACTTCTTATCAAGGCAGGACATATACTCTTGATAGATGCATGGACTAAGACAATAAATATAAGAATAAACACAAGGACTCAGGATAACTGCGGACTTACTTAATGCAGTCATTGAACACTTAAGACAATGCAAACATATTCTCAGGCATAAACTTACACTCAGAGTAATACATACACTCTCATGGCATTCCTTACTAGCTCAAGACATTCTGAATACACTAACGTAAAGGCGTAAAGGCCATTACATGCAAGGTTAGTCCACCTGGTAAACACCTATTGGACGCGAGACAAGCCACAAAAACATAAAATATACAGTATATATATACACTAAGTAGGCAACATAAACACTGAGACACTCCTGTCACCCAGTACAGTGACTCTCAGGCATCGCAAGCTCTTAACACAATAAAGGCTACACCAAACATTCACCAACGAAACGAAAACAAACTCAGTAGTTTATTTTCATTAATATAATATATGCTTGAGGTTTTTTGCCGACCATTGACTGCTTCACGTGTGACCTTAGGTAGCCACGTAAATCTTGAACTATATGGCATTAAATCTTCCCACGATGATGACACATGAATACCAACAGACAAATACTCTTAGTAAACACCACAATGAGTCTGTATGTCATGTCTAATTATGAAGTAAATGAATTCCTGACACCAAATCTTGAGTACTATAGATGATTAACGCCTTGTGTGTGTATTTGTGTGCCAATGTGAAAGTGAGAGAGAAAGACATGAGAGAAAGTAACTACGTGTGCATCACAGTCACTATCCATCTGTATTCATGTAATGGGTCGTCCTTATACATTATGTATGGATCGTACATCATCAGTGTGTCAATATTCACCAGGATAGCGGAGCCGTTTTATATCCACACGCAGAACTCAGTAAACATTTATCTCGGTCCATCAGCTGATTTCTGTCAACAAAACATTGATCTAGTCCTGGCCAGTGTCCGAAACGATTCACTCAATGTACAGTACGTTACTGTCCTCATTTACAAAAACTATTAGTTGCCAGGAGTTACTGACTTGCTGTGTACCTTATAAGTACTCCGGTCAGCTGAGTCAACTACTACTAGACAGAGAAACTATATATGTGACGTCTGGAACTGCTTGGAAGTTGCGTGTGAGCGTAACAAAACGCACAACGTCTGACCTACAAACTACACCCGCTCTCACTCAACACTACGACCACCTCCACCCTTATCTGTCAGTACACAGCTTGCGTGATCTTGCATACCAAGCAGCGCCTCCAAGGAAAATCTGATTTTCATGCTTACAGCGCAGGAGTCGTTTACTCCCACCATATAGAGTACATCAATTATTCCTACAAGACTGTTAATGGTGAACGAGGCACAGTATAACGTCAGTTTCTTCTTTACTGTGTACTGCACTGTACCTGTCTTCATAATCTGTTACAGTGTGTTTCAATACCAGCCAGTTCTGAAGATCATATAAAATTATTGTTTAATAAATAATAAAACGAGGAGGAACACATTATTTTCAATTGGCTTCTAACCCTGTTTTTTAAATTATCAATCATATATCAGAGTGATAGTGAATTTATCATAAGCTGCAAGTTTTTGTCTTTTTATCCTTTAATTCACTGCGAATTTTCTGGCTGCTAATTCTTTAAAATAATATTTTACATGAAGGTTCACACTTGTTCTCCCCATTATTAACTTGCTTATAATGGCATCTTAATGTCTGTTTTCTAGATTATAAAAATAACACAAAAAATAATGTACAAATGAGCAACAATTACAGTATACAACTGCCAGGCTGAGAAGCACACCGGCGACTACAGGAACATTTTTTCTTGATATTTTTCAAATTTAATTTCCGTCATAAGTTTATTTTCCGAAAGAACATACAATGAAAACAAATGTAAGTACTTTTCTTATGAAGAGGGACATTTTTGTGCATAAAAATCAATTGTAAATGTCCAAATGCTTAGCTGATAAATAAAATTATTTTATAGGGAAAACCAAGTTTATTATCAGTGTGCATTTTCGTCATTACGAATTATTCTACATATATAAATAATATCCGTACTCACTCTGAAATGGCAACATCTTATTTTAGAACCAACTTGAATTACACAACAGATTTTATCGAAGTACAAACAGAAAAATAAAATTTCAAATATTTGTGAAAAACATATCAACCACTAGAAATTATTTTGTAGTGTAAACAATGGCGCCAGTATTACGGGTAAACCCTATAAATTATAAACATTGTCAACACCACATAGCTAATGCAACACTGTAACTTACCACTTGTAGGATGACTTCGTCTACAAATAGTGTGAAGACTTGGCTAGGAGGCACCGAGTTCTGGGCATGATTCAAGGTCCCTGTGTGCCCACTGACCTTCACGGATAACCTCACTAAGCTTATAACAAACTGTCAAACTAACAACTGTTTCACTGTCAATGCCTCGTGACACATTGGATATGACACTGAACATCACCTAGATCAAGCTAATGTGTCAAGCTGTGACATTTTTGGTAGCGATATAAAGTTACGCCAAAGTTCATGTAGTGAGAGCTTTAAGACAAAGCAAATGTTTACTCTCAGTATCACTCAGTTTACACTAAAGTGTCTTTTTTAACCACCTCACTGCCAGGTGTGTCTGCCTCATTGTAAACAATCTTACATTACCCCCTGCCCCCTGTGCTGGCAGCAACACCTGACAGAGGTAGATGATGTTGATAATAACGTGGAATGTGTAGTATATTCACACTTCAGTCCACAATACAGGCTCGAACCTCTTGTCCAAACTCAGGTCTTCAGCTAATATATCCAACAGTAATAAAACGAAAACAAAAAAACATTTAATGGCCACACCGCATAACTCCTCTAGGCTTTATAACTAAGAGTTACTTACAGACGTGTTGGTTATCAGAGACATCAAATTTTTTTTTAATAATTTACATTTTCTGAGGTAATAATGATACTAACAAAACTAACAATAAATGTAACTTTCATAATCATTTATATATGATTATTATAATTATTATATTATTATTATTATTATCAGTATCATTATTGTTATATTGTTATCAATATTATTATTATTATTATTATTATTATTATTATAAGTATCATTATTATTATTATTCACCTAGTATTCAACAGTATACACTATATTAAAGCTAGACAAATTCCTGGCCTTGTACAGATATTTTTTCTTTTATGTAATACAGACGCAAGATAAATACACAGTAACTTCAGGAAATAAACAGTCATGGACCTCAGTAACATAATGCCCTGTTCTGTGTTGCTGGATGGTCAATGTTTACAGCGTGCAGTACAGACACCAACAGCCAGCACCCAAAACTTTCTATACGCGCCTGATCGAAACTATAAAAG